>NC_051426.1:1882206-1892206 GCF_015228065.2 Penaeus monodon | reverse complement strand
TTTCTTCGTCTTCTTCTTCGTCTTCTTCTTCGTCTTCTTCTTCTTCGTCTTCTTCTTCGTCTTCTTATTATTATTATTCGTCATATTCGTCTTTTTCTTCTTCTTCTTCTTCTTCTTCTTCTTCGTCTTCTTCTTCGTCTTCTTCTTATTATTATTCGTCATATTCGTCTTTTTCTTCCTCTTCTTCTTCTTCTTCTTCTTTGCTTTCTTCTTCTTCTTTCTTGTTCTTCTTTCTTCTCCTCCTCCTCCTCTTCCTCCCTCCGCTCCTCCTCCTCCTCCTCCCCCCTCCTCCTCTTCCTCTTCCTCTTCCTCTCTCTTCCTCCCTCCTCCTCCTCTCCTCCTCCTCCTCCTCCTCCTCCTCCTCCTTCTCCTTCTTCGACAACCATGTCAACCACCGACTCAATTCACTTTCCTGACGTAATGATGTGTGTGACGTCACAGCGTCCGACCATTTGCCCGAACGACGTGAAAGTTGTGTGTGTGTGTGTGTGTGTGTGTGTGTGTGTGTGTGTGTGTGTGTGTGTGTGTGTGTGTGTGTTTGTGTGCGTGTGTGCGTATGTAAGCCACGCTGTACAGGAGTACGCACAAGTGTGACCGGGGGGTGGGGTGGGGGAGAGAAGGGGTCGGGGGGCGGGGGAGGGGAGTCGATAGCAAGTATACAAGACCGTAACATAAAGGAACACAGTTTGTAATCCATGTTCTTTGAATCTCCACATTAATCTCTCTCTCTCTCTCTCGCTCTCTCTCTCTTCCTCTCTTTCTCTTTCTCTCTCTCTCTCTCTCTCTCTCTCTCTTTCTCTTCTCTCTCTCTCTCTCTCTTTCGTTACTCCCGCAAGGCGAGTTTCTGGGCCACATTTTTTTCCGTAAGCGAAGGTGGGAAGTGGCGGAGCTGGATTAGGAGGAGGAGGAGGAGGAGGAGGAGGAGGAAGATGATGATGAAGAAGAAGAGAAGAAGAAGAAGAAGAAGAAGAAGAAGAAGAAGAAGAAAAAAAGAAGGGTGGGGAGGAACAAGAGGAGGAGGAGGAGGAGGAGGAGGAGGAGAGGAGGAGGAGGAACAAGAGGAGGAGGAGAAGGAGGTGGAGGAGGGGGAGGAGAGAAGGAAGAGGAAGAAAAAGAAAAGAAAAAGAAGAGGAGGGATAAAAATGAAGAGGATGAGAGGGAGAAAAAAAAGAGGAAGGGAGAAAAAGGGAAGAGGGGGGGGAGGGAGAAGGGAGGCAGGGGGGGAAGGGAGAAGGGAGGCAGGGGGGGAAGGGAGAAGGGAGGCAGGGGTTGAAGGGAGAAGGGAGGAGGGGGAGACAAGGTCGCTGGCATGCCCTTCGTCCTTCTCCCTCCCTCCCTCCCTCCCTCCCTCCCTCCCTCTCCCTCCCCCTCCCCCCTCCTGACGCCCGTAGGTAGCTACTGACAGTAATTTAAGGGTCGTTGGCACGGGGAGAGGAGGAGGAGGAGGAGGAGGAGGAGGAGGAGGAGGAGGAGGAGGAGGAGGAGGAGGAAAAAGAAGATGAAGGTGGCAGAGTAGGAGGAAAAATAAGAAGGAGGAAGAGGAGGAGGAAGAAGAAGAAGTAGTAGAAGAAGAAGAAGAAGAAGAAGAAGAAGAAGAAGAAGAAGAAGAAGAAAAAAAAGTAGAAGAAGAAGAAAAAGAAGAAACAGAAGAAGAAGAAGAAGAAGATGTAGAAGATGTAGAAGAAGATGAAGAAGAAGAAGAAGAAGAAGAAGAAGAAGACGAAGAAGAAGAAGAAGAAGAAGAAGAAGAAGAAGAAGGGGAAGAAGGAGGAGGGGAAGGAAATGAAGCATAACAAAACAAAGAAAGTAAAGTAACAGAAAAGGAGGAAGCGGAAAAGAAGGACAATGAGAGGAAGAAGGAAAGGGAAGACGAAGATGGACAAGAGACGAGGGAAGGATAGAGAATAAGGGGAAGGGAGAGAAGGAGAAGAGGAGGAAGGGGAGGAGAAGAAGAGGAGGAGGAGGAAGAGAAGGAGAATAAGGACAGGAGGAGAAGAAGAAGAAGGAGGAGGAGAAGAAAAGGAAGAGAAGGAGGAGAAGAAGAAGAAGAAGAAGAAGAAGAAGAAGAAGAAGAAGAAGGACAGGAGAAGAAGAAGAGGAAGAGAAGGAGAAGAGGAGGAAGAGAAGAAGAAGAGGAGGAAGAGGAGACGAAGAAGGGGAGAGAAGGGGAGAAGGGCGGGGCGGGGCGAGGGGAGGAGAGCGAGACCACAGGAGCCCCGGAGCGGAACTGGGGAGGTTAAAACGGCCCTGGGGAGTGATTGGCGACCCCGGGGGAGACCTAAAGACCACTCTGGGGAGAGGTCGGGGGAGGACTCCCTGGGGGGGGCGTGGAGGAGGGAGGGGAGGGGGAGGGAGGGGACTATTTCACTGTGATCCTGTGGTGGTTGTGGGGGGAGGGGGGGAGGGGAGGGGGCTTTACACTGTGATTCTGTGGTGGTTGTGACGGGGAGGGGGGGGGAGGGGAGGATTATCGAGGGGTTGGGTTGGGTTGAGGGGGGGGGGTGTTCCTGGGCGGTTGAGAATCATATTTTTGGATTATGTCAATAAAAGGGGTTGGTTGGGGGGAGGAGGGAGGAGGGAGGGGGAAGGGAGGGAGGGAGGGAGGGAGGGGATAAGAGGGAGAAGGAGGGAGGAAAGAAGGATTGTTAATCAACTCTTCTCTTCTCTCTCTCTCTCTCTCTCTCTCTCTCTCCTTCTAGTTCTCCTACTCCTTCCCTCCTTCCTCCCTCCCTCCCTTCCACCTTCCCTCCCTCCCTCCCCCCCTCCCCCCCTCCACACACACACAAAAAAACAATTGAAATTCTAACAAAGACATCAAACGCTCAAAGAAAGTTCATCGACAAAGGCATTCGTTAGGCCAGTCATTCCCCGTCATCTGTTTTCATGACGTTCTCTCATGCACGGCCTCCTCTCATGCACGTGTACATCTCGTATGCGTTCATACGTACAAGGATACACGCATGTGCACATACATAACTATTGTGGAACAGGGTTTATGTGAAGGAGGGTTTGTATTGCGCAACGGTCGGTGTGTTTGTGCTCTTGTTTGCGTGTTTGTGTTTTTGTTTGCGTGTTTGTGTTTTTGTTTTGTGTGTTTGTGCTTTTGTTTTGTGTGTTTGTGCTTTTGTTTTGTTTGTGTTTGTGCTTTTGTTTTGTGTGTTTGTGCTTTTGTTTGTGGGTTTGATTTTGTTTTGTGTGTTTGTGCTTTTGTTTGCGTGTTTGTGTTTTTGTTTTGTGTGTTTGTGCTTTTCTTTGTGGGATTTTGTGTTTTGTTTTGCGTGTTTGTGCTTTTGTTTGTGTGTCTTTGTGTGTTTGGGATTGCGTTTGTGTTTTTGTTTGCATGTTTGTGTGTTTATCTACAGCCATTTACAAAACACTCTCTTAAGCACAAACACGCACACACAAACAGACACTCGCACCTAAACACACATCACAAAACTTACAAACGCACACGCAAACTACCACCGCAACGAAACAAAACGAAACCATTAAAAAAAAAAACACCAAGTATATCAACCAATCAACAAACAAAACAAAACAAAACAAATACATAAAAAAAAAAAATAACAAGAGCTTATTTCACCCCTTCATTAATCGACGCAACATCCGGGGCTTCGCTGCCTTATCACGTGATCTGCGGGTGCCAAGAATGACCCGCTATTTTGCCCGCGGGGGAAAACAATGCGGTTCAGGGGGGCACGCAGGGGGAGGGGATGGGGAGGGGGTGAAGGGGAGGGGGGGAGGAGATAGGAGATAGGGGGTAGGGGGTAGGGGGAAGGGGGTAGGGGGAAGGGGAGGGGGAAGGGGAGGGGGAAGAAGAAGGGGGAAGGGGAAGGAGAAGGGGTGAAGAGGAGAGAGGGGGAGGGGGAGGGGGAAGGTGAAGAGGAGAGGGAGGAAGGGAGGGATAAAGTAAGAGAGGGGGAGGAGGAGGGGGCATAGGGCAGGGGAGAGGAAAGGGCAGAGAAAAGGAAAGAAAGAGGGGAGGAGGAGGGGGGGAAGGGGAGAAGGTAAAGGAAAGAGGTAGATGAATAAGAGGAAGGAGAGAGGGGAAAGTGAATTACTAGGAGAGATGAAGTAAAAACAGGGGAAGAGGCAAGACTTAGAGGAGAAGGGAGAGGAGGGAGAGGGAGAGGGAGAGGGGAGAGGAGGGGAGAGGTAAGGGAGGGAGAGGGAGGGGGAGAGGTAAGGGAGGAGAGGGAGGGAGAGAAGGGAGAGGGAGAGGGAGAGGAGAGGGGAGGGGAGAGGTAAGGGAGGAGAGGGGAGGGGAGAAGGGAGAGCGGGAGAGGGAGAGGGAGAGGGAGTGGAGAGGAGGGGAGGGGAGAGGTAAGGGAGGAGAGGGGAGGGGAGAAGGGAGAGGGAGAGGGAGAGGGAGGGGAGAGGGAGGGGAGGGTGGTCGATGTCACTCTTGAGTTCTTTCGTTTCCTTTCTTTCTTTCCTTCTTTCTTTCTTTCTTTCTTATTTTCTTTCTATTGTGCTCGCGTGCTATTTCCTTTTCCTTATTTATTCTGAAACTTTTTCTCATTCGTCCTTCTTTCTTCTCTCTGTTTCTTGCTCTCTTGTTCTTGCTCTTGCTTCCCCCCTCTCTCTCTCTCTCTCTCTCTCTCTCTCTCTCTCTCTCTCTCTCTCTCTCTCTCTCTCTCTCTCTCTCTCTCTCTCTCTCTCTCGCTCGCTCTCTCGCTCTCTCTCCCTCTCCCTCTCCCTCTCCCACCCACACCCACACCCACACACACACACACACACACACACACACACACACACACACACACACACGCACGCACGCACGCACGCACACGCACACAACAAAGGCCGGGTATGAACGCGTGGGTAAAAGACAGCCCTGGCCACGCGGCTGTAAAATTTCCAATCCTTTTCGCTCGTGTTTCAATTTGCTTCGTGAAATGGGAAAGATAATTTCCCCTAAAATAAGGTACGAATCTGGGAGGAAAATTGACCGAATAAAAAAAAAAAAAAAAAAAAAAAAAAGAGAAGAGATGCTGATTTTTGTTGTATTGAAAGAGGCGAGCTGTAGAAATTTAAGGAGAAGGAGAAACAGAAAAGGATTGGAAGAAAGAGGAAGAGAGAGAGAGAGAGAGAGAGTGGGAGAAAATGAGGCCGGTGCAAGTTGCAATTGTTGCAGCTTGTGGTCACCTATGGTCATGTAACCACCCGGGGGAGGGGGTGGGGGCGGAGAGGGGGAATGGAAGGTGGAGTGGGAGGTTAAGGAGAGTGGAGTGAGGAGGGGGGTAAGGAGGGTGGAGTAAGGGGGGGGGAGTAAAGGAGAGAGGAGTGAGGGGGGGAGGGGGGGTTATTGCGGGACCTCCACCCACAGGTCAGGTTTTTTTTATATTTGTTAATGCAATCTGTCACCTGTATCAACAGCCCGCTAAGTTGCATCGTTGCAAATTAAACACGTGAGGTGGCTAACGATATCATAATTTCCGAACATATAAAACAGACGACACTCAATCAAACGCATACACAAAATAAAACAATAATCACATGTTCCTTACACACACACACACACACACACACACACACACACACACACACACACACACACACACACACACACACACACACACACACACACACACACACACCAACCTCGCTGGAAGGTAAGCCACGAGTCGAAACAAATGGAGGTGTGTGGCAACCGAAACGCGGAGATGATGCGCATGCGTGGGAGAGCAACTGATGACGTCACGGGTCAACTGAGGTTAAAGGTTGAAATGCTTTGTCCTGGATTTTTGTTTTGGATTTTGCCCTTCAGCATTCTTTTTCTTGTTTTTTGTTTATTTCCTTTTTTTATTATTATTGTTTTATGTTCTTACGATTGTTATTATGATTATTGTTGTTATCATCATACTTATCGTTACTGTTGTTGTTATCATGGGTAGTAGTATGTTATCGTTATCGTTATCCTTGCCATTCTCTCTCTCTCTTTCTCCTGTTCCTTCTTCTTCTTGTTCTTTTCCCTCTTTCTCTTTGTCTTTCTCTTTCTACTTCTCCTTCTCCTTCTCCCTCTCCTTCTCCCTCTCCCTCTCCCTCCCCCTTCACCCTTCTCCCTCTCCCTCTCCCTCCCCCTTCACCTTCTTCTCCCCCTCTCCCTCCCCCTTCACCTTCTTCTCCCTCTCTCTCTCCTTTCTCCTTCTCCTCCTCCCTCTCCCTCACTCCATCTCCACTTCCCTCACCTATACAAACACTGTGCACAAGTCTATAAACTAATAGAAAAAGTATACATCATATAACATTCATCTAACCCGAGAAAATAACGTCAAAATATAATCTCGTATATAAAGAGTAACAACATATCCCGATAAAGAGTGCAATTGATTATATATAATAAAGGAGGAGAAAGGGAGGGAGAGAAAGACTAGGAAGGAATGAGGGAGAGAAGGAGTAGGAAGGAAAATAAGGGGGAGGGGGGAAGGTGAAGGGGAAAGAGGGAGAAGGAGAGAGATAGAGAGAGGGAGATGGGATGGGGGGTGAGAGAGAGAGAGTGGTGGAGGAAGGGAGAAGGGGGCAGAGAGAGGAAGAGGGAGAGAGAGGGAAGGGGAGAGAGAGAGGGGGAGGAAGGAGAGGAGGAGGGGAAAGGGAGAGGGGTGAAGGCAAGGAGAAGGGGGGGGGGGGAAGGGGAGAAGAATACTTGATATACTCCTTCACCTCAGCCAAGTAGCTGGCGCGAGGGAGGGAGGGAGAGGGGAGAGGGTGGGAGGGAGGGAAAGAGGGAGAGAGGGAGGGAGAAAGAGAGGGAGAGGGAGGGAGAAAGAGAGGGAGAGGGAGGGAGAAAGAGAGGAGAGGAGAGAGAGAGAGAGAGAGAGAGAGGGGGAGAGAAGAAGAGAGAGAAGAGAGAGAGGAAAGAAAAGAGAAGAGGAAAGAGGAAAAAGGGGAAAGAGAAAGAGAAAAGAGAAAGAGAAAGAGAAAGAGAAAGAAAAAGACAAAGAAAAAGAAAAAGAAAAAGAAAAAAAAAGAAAAGGAGAAAGAGAAAGAGAGAGAGAGACCGAGAAAAAATAAAAAGAGTAGAGAGAGAACGACCGACATCCAGTGCCAGACAAAGAGAGAAAGAGACACAAACACATCAGACAAAAAAAAAAAAAAAATCAGAAACAGAACAAACAGACAAAAACAAAACAAGTAAATAGTAAACAAAACACCCCATGAAGTCAAACAATCACACGAAATGTCATGCAATCATCTGGCCATTCACGCCATGCGGCCATGCGTGGCAGGAAGGGGGGGGGGGGAGCGTATGAGGGAGAGGGAAATGAGGATTGGAAGGAGGAGGGAGAGGGACAGAGGGAGATGGGGAGAGGGAGGGAGAGGGACAGAGGGAGATGGGGAGAGGGAGGGAGAGGGACAGAGGGAGATGGGGAGATGGAGGGAGAGAGATAGAGGGAGAAGGGAGAGGGAGGGAGAAGGGAGAGGAAGGGAGAGGGAGGAGGGAGAAGGAGAGAGAGGGACAGAGGGAGATGGGGAGAGGGAGGGAAAAGAGTTATAAACATGAGAGAGAGGAGCCGGAAAAGAGGAAGAAGAGAAATAGAGAGCAAAGAGGCGGAAGAGGAGGAGGAGTAAGCGAGAGGGAGAGAGAGAGAGAGAGAGAGAAGAGAGAGAGAGAGAGAGAGAGAGAGAGAGAGAGAGAGAGAGAGAGAGAGGAGAAAGAGAAAGAGAAAGAGAGAAAGAGAGAAAGAGAGAAGGAGAGAAAGAGAGAAAGAGAGAAGGAGAGAAAGAGAGAAAGAGAGAGAGGGAAATAAACCCCTTTGTTCTTGAGACTCCATCCCGCCCCGCGATCATACGTACGTAAAATTAAACACACAGAAAAAAATAATAAAACACTCTTTTGTGTATGAAAAAAAAAAAAATTTACATTCGAATAAATTTACGGCTATGCACACACACACACACACACACACACACACACACTGTAATCGTAATTAAAATGAAAATTACGCAACATTTACAAAATAAAAGAATTACAAAAACAACAAAAGCAAAAACAAGAAAACAAAAATAACAAATATAAAAACAACAAAAATAACAAATACAGCAAAACAACAAAAACATAAACAATGATAACAAAAACAACAACAAATGCAACAAAAACAACAACAACAACAAACAAACACTGACGCAAGAGAGAGAAAGCCGGATTCTAAGGTTTTATCAAGTCCGGGAGGATGCAACTTAAATCCTTAAATTTCCACTCTCTATCTTCTATAAATAACTAAACAAATAAAAGAAAAATAAAGAAAAAAAAAAGAAAAAAAAAATATATATACAATAATAAAACAACACATATAGACAGGAATGGATATATTCTATTTAGATTACGAAGAGTTAAAAAAAAAAAGGAAAAGAATAAAAAATATATATATGACCCAGCGGGTATTAAGTTTCTAGCGGAAATGCGTTGTTTATTTACCGTTCGGAAGGGCGATGTTGTAAATATATTCAAGGAGGTGTTGGTACTTACACGCATTGGGCGAATTTTTACCGCCATTATTTCTCATGCAATTTTGTTCATGCGATTTTGGATTGGGTTAGTAACCTCTCTCCTAATATATCTTCTTCTTTTTTTTTTTTTTTTAGCAGTTTTATGATAGCGCTCTCTCTCTCTCTCTCTCTCTCTCTCTCTCTCTCTCTCTCTCTCTCTCTCTCTCTCTCTCTCTCTCTCTCTCTCTCTCTCTCTCTTCTACTTATTTACCCTTCATTCTCTCTCTTCTGTCTACTTACCCTCCCACACACTCTCTCTCGTAACCACTTTCCCTCTCCCTCACCTTCATCCTCTCCCTCTCCCTCTCCCTCTCCCTCTCTCTCACCCTCTCCTTCACCCTCTCTTTCACCATTACCCTCCCTTTCCCTCAGTCTCAACTCTCCCTCTCCCTCTCCCTCTCCCACACCATTTCCCTCTCCCACACCCACACCCACACCCTCTCCCTCTCCCTCACCTTCACCCTCACCCTCGCCCTATTACTTCTTTACAAAAAAAAAAAAAAAAAAAAAAAAAAAATCAGATTGAGACGCGAAAACTGTGTACGCGAGTGCCTGTGCGTAACGGCGCGTGTGTACGTCGCTTACGGTACCTTGTTACAGTGATCATTGGCACCCTTCAGCCCCGGCCTTTGGCACCATTTGATTCGGAGATTTGGCACTCTTTGATACCATGTTCTTTGGCACCTTTCACGGCGAGAGTTGAGGGGCGTTTTCACACTCGTCCGTTGCCCGACATTCGGCACTATTTTAGATTACTTTCATCGTATTTTGGTTCACGTTGTGATAATGGTAATGATAATGATAATGACAATAATAATGATGATGATAATAATAATAATAATAATAATGATAATAATAATAATAATAATAATAATAATAATAATAATAATAATAATAATATATAATAATAATAATAATAACAACAACAACAACAATAATAAAAACAAAAACAACAACAACAACAATAGTAATAATAATATAAAAATAATGATCATAAAAAATAATAACAACAATAACACTAATAATAACAACAACAGAAATAACATTAATATTAACAGCAACAACAGCCACAAACACCCTTAATAATAACAACCATAATACCACCGAAAACACCGAAAATTTTTCCTCCACCACATTACCTTGATGGCACCTCCTCAAGGCCATATTTGGCACCTCGTAAAACTGACAGAGGCGGCACCTTTCACCGCCGCGAGTTGGCACCAATCAGCATCTAATCCCAATCACTTTCGAGTCAGAGGGATCAGCTTCTTGCAACTCGCTCATTTTAAGGAAGGAATTAAAGATGAAATACGGGAGACGAAAAGGAGAAGAGAAGAGAGAGATGTTTAGCGGAAGTTTTGGTGTCTTTCTCTGTTTTGTTTTGTTTTTTGTTTTGTATCTCTTTCCTTTCCTTTTCCTTTTTAACATCTCCGTTTCCCACTCTTTCTCTTTCTCTATCTCTCTCTCTCTCACTCTTTCTCTCTCTCTCACTCTTTCTCTCCCTCTCTCC
>NC_051426.1:1867206-1869706 GCF_015228065.2 Penaeus monodon | reverse complement strand
TTGCTTGTTTTTTGTGTGTAAATTCTTCCCTTTCTATACCCTTTCCCTGCACATATCTCCCCCCTCCCCCCCTTTTTCTCTATCCCTTAAACCACGCTCCCTACACATCTCCCCCCCCCCTCTATCCCTTAAATCCCTCCCCCTTTCCCCTTAACCCCTCCCCTCCCCACCACCTACATCTCCTCCCCCTCCCCCCCCCTCCTGCAGAAGTTCCGGGAGAGAGGCGCCCTTTGTAACTCGCCTCGCCCCCCCCCACCCCCCAACCCCCTCCACGC
The DNA here is from genome assembly GCF_015228065.2 of Penaeus monodon. Classification (NCBI taxonomy): domain Eukaryota; kingdom Metazoa; phylum Arthropoda; class Malacostraca; order Decapoda; family Penaeidae; genus Penaeus; species Penaeus monodon. The sequence continues at coordinate 1,869,431 of NC_051426.1, read as the reverse complement.
CCTCTCACGGCGACGGGAACTCGTGTGTGTGTGTGTGTGTGTGTGTGTGTGTGTGTGTGTGTGTGTGTGTGTGTGTGTGTGTGTGTGTGTGTGTGTGTGTGTGTTCATTTAGTTATTTATATATTTTTTGCGTATGTTTTTTATTTCACTGATTTTTTAAAAATTCTCTCTCTCTCTCTCTCTCTTCTCTCTCTCTCTCTCTCTCTCTCTCTCTCTCTCTCTCTCTCTCTCTCTCTCTCTCTTCTTCTCTATATCTCTCTCTATCTCTCTCTCTCTATCTATTTGTCTATCTATATATCTCTCTCTCTCTCTTATCTATCCATTAATCTACTTCTATCTGAACCTCCCTCTCGCTCTCCCCATCTAATGCACCAATAGAACATCTCAGCATGACCTTGCAAATAACCCAACCTTTGCAACGATGCGACCTTAAGCAGAGAAACGACCTTAATTGCAAAAAAAGAAGAAAAAAAAACTTTCAACGCTTTCGAAAACACATCTGGCAGCGTGACCTTCTGTTGCGAAAGCATGACCTTGCAAAACAGCCTTGCAACCGAATCAACAACGACAAATTGCAAATAGACAGAAATAAGCTTCACGCCCTTTTAATGCAAAGAAAACGGGGGGGAAATCATTGGGGGGGGGGGAGTAGGGGGGGAAGGGGGAGGTCAGCTTGAATGGCACATACTGACACGTATAGAACTAAGGCAAATCTCGTCTTTCTCTCTCTTACTCTCGTCTTCTCTACTCTCTCTCTCTCTCTCTCTCCTCATCTCTCTCCTCCTCTCTCTCTCTCTCATCTCTATCTCTCGTCTCTCTCTCTCTCTTTCCCTTCCCTCCACTCCCTCCCTCAATCTCTCTCTCTCTCTCTTCTCTCTCTCCTCTCTCTCTCTATCTCTCTCTCTCTCTCTCTCTCTCTCTCTCTCTCTCCCTCTCTCTCTCTCTAACTTTCACCTGTAACAGGAACTCTCTCCTCATTGGTCAACCTGCCTGACGAAAGCCCGAGATTCAGGCCACAACTTTCTTCCCATTGGCGGATGCATTGCGTTTGGGGCGGGGCTAGGAGGGAGGGGAGGGCAAGGTGGGGGGGGGGGGACCGGGGGGGGGTTTGGGATGGGGGGGGGAAAAAGGGGGGGGAAAGGGGGAAACAAGGGGGGAGAGGGAGGGGGAAGGGAATTGGGAAAGGGGGAAACAAGGGGGGGGGAGGGGACAGAAGGGGGGGTTTGATGGGGAGGGGAAACAAGGGAGGGAGGGGGAGAAGGAAAGGGAACAAGGGGGGGGGGGGCCCAGGGGGGGAGAGGGGGGGGGACGGGACGGATGATGGGAAGGGGATGGGGAAGAGGAGAAGGGATAGGTGAGGGGAAAAAAAAAGGGGGGAAGAGAAGAGAAAAGGGGGTACAGTGTTTTGGGGAAAAAGGAAAGGGGAAACACAGGTAGGGGACGGAGGAGGAAGAGGAGGAGATGGAAGGAACTACGAATAAGGTGGAAGAAGATGGGAAAGAATACAAGGAAGATGAGGAGAAAGAGAGAAGGAAGGAGGATGCGAGGAGAAAAAGGAGAAGAAGACAAAGAAGATGAGAAAGAGAAAGGGAGAAGGAAGGAGGAAAAACGTGAATGTGTTGGGGGAGGGGGGAGGGGGAGGAGAAAGAGATGTGGGGGTAGAGGGGAGGGGAGGGGGGGTACGGAGGCCCCAGGGAAAAACTTTTTTTTAACCTTTTTTTTCCAAAAATTTTTTTTTTTTTTTTTTTTTCCCCCTTTTTTTCTTTTCAATTTTTTTCCCCGTTTTTTTTTTTTTTTTTTTTTTTTTCTTGTCATTTATTTTTTTTTTTTGTTTTTTTTGAAAAAAAAAAAAAGGGGGGGGGGGGGTTTTTTTAAAAAAAAAAAAAAAAGGAAAAAGGGAAAAAAAAAATTAACAAAAAAAGAAAAAAAAAAAAAAAGGGAAACAAAAAAAAATTTTAAAATATCAAAAAAGGATAAAAAAAGGGGGTTTTAAAATTCTTTTTTTTTTTTGGCCGGGGGGGGAACAAAAGGGGGAAGAAAAGAAAAAGGGGGGAAAGAGGAAAGGGGGTAGAGAAAGAAAAGGGAGAGAAAAGAAAGGGAGGGGAAAAAAGAAAGGGGAAAAGGAGGGGGGAGAGGGGGAATAGAGAGAGGAGGGGAGAGGAGAGATAGGGAAGAGAAAAGAGGGGGAGAGAGAAAAAAAGGAAAGGAGAGGAGAGAGAAGAAAA
>NC_051426.1:1857206-1859706 GCF_015228065.2 Penaeus monodon | reverse complement strand
CATTCAACATTAAAACAGCTAGTCAGAATAATCAGGTAGAGAGAAAGAGAGGGGGAGAGAGAGAGAGAGAGAGAGAGAGAGAGAGAAAGAGAGGGGGGGGAGAGAGAGACAGAGAGAGAGAGAGAGAGGAGAGAGAGAGACAGACAGAGCAGAAGAGACAGAGAGAGAGAGAGAAGACTAGAAGAGAGAGAGAGAAGACGAGCAGAAGAAGAGAGAAGAAAGAGACAGACAGAAGAACAGCAGACAGACAGAAAGTACAGGGGACAGACAACAACAACAACAGCAGACAGAACAGACAAAGGACAGAGAAAGAAAAACGAGACAAAAAAGACACACAGACCGACAGAGAACTTAAGGAGACAAACAAACAAACGCAAACAAACAAATGGGCAGAAGCAAACACAAAGAGACAGTTAGAAATATAAAATAATCTGAAGGTAGGAGAGAGAGAGAGAGAGAGAGAGAGAGAAAGGATAAGAGAGAGAGAAGAGAGAGAATAGAGAACGAAGAGAGAGGAGAAGAGAAAAAAGGAGACGAGCACAGAAGAGCAGAGAGAGAGAGACAAAGAGACAAATAAACAAACACAGAGTCAGACATCGAGAGCGAAGTGAGAGAGAAAGGGAGAGAATGAAAGAGAAACAGCCGAATAAGAGAGAGAGAAAAGGAGAGAATAAAAACAGAAAAAGGAAAAGAAAAAAAAAGGAACACAGACACAGATCAGAGCACGTTCTACGAGCGACGTACACAAAGCCCGGGTGTGGATATATCCTTTACGTACATACATTCATTACATACAAAACACGAGCGTAGTGACGGTGTGCACATGACAGCGTGGGTGGGCGGACGAGGGAAGGGGGGGGAAAGGGTGGGGGAGAGGAGAATGAGAAGAGGAAGGAGATGGAAGAGGAAGGGAAGGGGGAGAGGGGAATGGGAAGAGGGAGAAAAGAGGAAGAGAAAACGAGGGGAAGAGGGGGAGGGGAATAGGAAGAGGAAGGAGAAGGAAGAGGAAGGGGGGAGGTGGGGGAGAGGGGAGTGAGAAGAGGAAGGAGAAGGAAGAGGAAGAAAGGGGAAGAGAGAGAGGGGAATGGGACGAGGAAGAGAAGAAAGAGGAAAAGAGGGGAGAGGGAGGAGGAGGAAGGGGAGGGGTGTGGGAAACGGTACCCCCCCCCCCAAGGAATACAGAAATCGGAGGAGGAAAGAAGGAGAAGAAACAGGAAAGGCGATAAAAGGATAAGAAGGATGCAACAGATAAAAAAATAAATAAATAAATAAAATAAATGAAAATTGAACAACATTGCAAAGCAAGAGATGCAATTTACTCATCATAATTACATTAAAATTCTGATGAAAATACAACACCAAGCACACCATTATTTACTTTATTTTTTATTATTATTATTATCATTATTATTTTACACCTGTCATCTATCACAAAGGAGGATGGGGGGGGGGGGGAGTGGAGATGCGGGGGGAGGGGATGGAAGAGGTAATAAAAAAAAAAATAATAATAAAAGGTAATAGAAGTAGTAGTAATAATAGAAGAGAGGAATGTAAAGATAAAGATAAAAAAGACAGTTAAAAAAAATACAGAAAAAAACATGAAAGCGAGATTACACTAGCTAAAAGTACAGGTTTCTGCGGTTCGGTACAGAGATACAGAAGGACACTGAGGTACACGTGGGGTACAGTGCAGTTTCGTGACGCTGAGAGGGTGCAGCAGCGAAGGAGGATAGTGCATTTCAGACTGGGTCCAGCAGGTACAGTTACAGACTGGCTACAGTGAGGGAGGGGGGCATTTTACTGAATGGGGTGGTACAGTAGGGTACAGGCCGAGTGAGAAACAGTGAATACAGACTACAGTGGGCCCGAGTGAGGTCACAACGTGGTACACCTGGGCGTGGAGAGAGAGAGAGAGAAGAGAGAGAGAGAGAGAGAGAGAGAGAGAGAGAAGAGAGAGAGAGAGAGAGAGAGAGAGAGAGAGAGAGAGAGAGAGAGAGAGAGAGAGAGAGAGAGAGAGAAGAGAGAGAGAGACAGAGAGAGAGAGAGAGAGAGAGAGAGAGAGAGAGAGAGAGAGAGAGAGAGAGAGAGAGAGAGAGAGAGAGAGAGAGAGAGACAAAAAGAGAGAGTGAGAGCCAAAAAGGCGGGGGAGGGAATACAAGAGGCTGGGGAGAGGGGTACAGTGAGGTACAGGCCGGGTTCACGGTGCACTCACCAGTTTCTGGTAGTCAGAGGTTGTGTACCTGCTCTCCTCTGAGTCCATAACCAGCATATACCGACCACACCTGCAAAGGCACAGCTGTCAGCACTACGTCTACCACTACAGACACACCTCGCTACAGCATAGCCAGATCTACAGCACACCTGAGCGCCACGGTACAGCCAGTACAGCACGCGTGGGGCCTCTGCCTCTGCGGGGAACACACCTGCAACGATTGCACCGACCGATGACTGCCTGTCTTTGCAATGGGCGGCGTGGGTGGTTGGGCGTCTGTGGTGGTGT
>NC_051426.1:1844706-1847206 GCF_015228065.2 Penaeus monodon | reverse complement strand
GAATGTTCATCCTACCTTGAAGGGGGAAAGAAGGTGGAGGGGAGAGGGAGAGGGAGAGAGTGGAGGGGAGAGGGAGAGGGAGAGGGGGATGGGAGGGGAGTGGAGGAGAATGGAAGAGAGGAGGAAAGGAGGTGAGTGGAAGGGACGAAGAGGGAAAGGGAGAGGGAGAAGGCAAAGACAGAAATGGAAAGGGAAGAGACCAATCTCTCCTTGTCTCCTCTTCCCTTCCTTTTTCTCATCTCTTCTCTTCTCTTCTGTTTCCTTCGCTTTGCTTTCCTTTATTTTCCTTAATTTTCCTTTCCCTTCCCTTCATTTTCCTTTTTTTCTTTTCATTTCCTCTCCTTTCAATTAATTTCCTTTCTTTTCCTTTCCTTTCCTTTGATTTCTTTCCATTTCTCTTCATTTCTTTTCCTTTCCTTTCCCTCCTTTTCATTTCCATCCCCATCATTTCCTCTTCCTTCCCTCCTCCTCCTTCTATTCACGGTTAACTATTATCCGAAATTCGGGTAAAAAAAATCGGTTAAAAAAATCAGTTCCATGAGAAAATTGGACACAAAAATATTTATATAAAATTCAAATAAAAAAAAGAAATTTTCAATAAACTAATTCGATTATAAAAGAAACATGGATTTTGACAGCTTGACATCAGAAAAAAAAACACAAATAAAAACAACACACAAATAAAAATAGCAAATACACAAACAAAGACATAAGTAGATAAGTAAAACTATGAGAAAATTCATACTTATAAAGTTAACTCGTAATACTAACGACGATCACAATAGCGATGCTTGGGATGAATTGTAATCATGATGACGTTAATGATAATTTGATGAAACTAATCATAGTTGTCGCTGCAGCTGCAATAGTAGCAGGGGTTGTAGCAGTTGTAGTAGTTGTTGTTATAGTTGTAGTAGTGGTGGTGGTAGTAGTAGTAGTAGTAGTAGTAGTAGTAGTAGTAGTAGTAGTAGTAGTAGTAGTAGTAGGAGGAGGAGGAGGAGGAGGAGGAGGAAGACGAGGAGGAGGAGGAAGACGAGGAGGAGGAGGAGGACGAGGAGGAGGAGGAGGACGAGGAGGAGGAGGACGAGGAGGAAGAGAAGGAGAAGGAGAAGGAGGAGTAGGAGCAGTAAATATGATAATGTTGTTGATAAAATCATAACTATACATAATAATACAACTAATAATAATAATACCCAAAGATAATAGACATGGCGATAATAATCCTGATGATAATAACAATTGCAATCATTACTCGAGTTCAAAGGTTTTATTATCAATTTATGATCGGTTTTGTCACCATCATCATCATTAACATCATCATTATCACCATCATTAACATCATCATTATCACCATCATTATCACCACCATTAACATCATCATTATCATCATCACTGTTATCATTATCATTACTATTATTATTATCATAAAACTGAAAAAAACAATAAAACACAAACACTGCTTCCCCTTGCTACTTCCTACAAACAACAAAATAAACACACAAACAAATGTACAAAGAGAGATATAACTTGACCCTTCACCACCTCACCCTCCGCCCCCCCCTCACTCCTCACGTAAATATAACCCCTTCACTACCGGAACCTGACCTCGTTTGACCTTTTGTCTCGACTGTCTTGACCTCCGACCTCTTCCGCACTAAGTGATACCCTTATACCCTATGCCTCTCCCTCTCCCCCTCCCCCCCCATCCCTCCAGTAATGCCTTTATAACCCCCGCGTCTTCTCCTCCCCCTCCCCCCCCCACCCCCCTCACTTTAACGGGAAGGACATGTCATAGTTTCACAGTTCTCCGTTCCTATCTCTCCTCCCCCCCTACATTCCTCTTCCCCTCTCCCTCCCCTCATTCCTTCCTTCACCCTTCATTCGCTTATCCTCTCCCCTCCTCCCTTCTCTTTATCTATTTCCCCCCTTTCCTTGCATCTTCCTCCGTTCCTTTATCTCTTTCTCTCTCCCTTTCCCTCCTTTTTTCATCCCCTCTGCTTCCCTCTTCTCTTCATCCCTAACTTTTCCCTTTTCCCTCATCCTCTCTCTCTAGCTCTCTTTCTCTCCCCCCTCCCTTTTCCATCTAACCCCTCCCTTTTCCTCTCTCCCCCTCCCTTTCCCCCACCCCTCTCTCCCTCACCGTCCCTCTCCCCCACCCATCTCACTCCCTCTCCCCCACCCTCCCTCTCCCTCGACCCCTCTCCCTCCATCATCCGTACATTTTTCCCTTCCCCTTTCTCCCCTCTTCCCCTCCGGCTACCTAAAAGCTACTGAAACTGGATCTCCCTTCATTAGGAGAAAGGGCCGCCGAGATGAGGTCAAAATGGGCCAAGGGTTTTCTTACAAATGCAGATCCGTGACACTTGAAGGGAAGGCAAATGACAGACGAAGCAAAGTCAATGGCAATTTTGATGTTATTAATAACCATGGGTAGCCTAGCAATTGCACTGTCAATAAACACCGTACTAATACCCATAATAGTTAATAAAAATCAGTATAT
>NC_051426.1:1829706-1834706 GCF_015228065.2 Penaeus monodon | reverse complement strand
CTCCCTTCTATTATCATTATATTTGTTATTACTCCTATTCTCATTCCTCCTCCTCCCCTCCTCCTCCTCCTCCTCCTCCTCCTCCTCCTCCTCCTCCTCCTCCTCCTCCTCCTCCTCCTCCTCCTCCTCCTCCTCTTCCTCCGCAGTTTTCTTGACAGATTCCTCCCTTCCCTCCCCCTCTCCCTCCTTCTTCCCCTCCCCCTTCCCCTATTTACCACCCTCCTCCCACCTCCCCCTCTTCCTCCCCCCCTCCCCTTCCCCTCCTTCCTCCCACCTCTTCCTCTTCCTCCCCCTGCACCTCCCCTCCCCCTGCTCATCATCCCCCTCCCCCTCCCCTTCCTCCCACCTCCACACGCCAAAGCAACAGGTATGAGGACATTGGGGCGTTATGAAGGATCTCATGAAGGTAAGTGGGGAGGAGGGGGTGGAGTGAGGGGAAAGGAGAGGGGAAGGAGAGGGGAAGCACGAGGGGAAGGAGAGGGGAAGGAAGAGGCAAGGAGTGAGGAAGGGAGAGGGAAAGGAGTGGGGAAGGGAGGGGGGAAGCACGAGGGGAAGGAAGAGGCAAGGAGAGGGGAAGGAAGAGGCAAAGAGTGGGGAAGGGAGAGGGAAAGGAGCGGGGAAAGAGAGGGGAAGGAAGAGGCAAGGAAGTGAGGGGGAAAAAAGAGACACGGAGAGGGGAAGTGGGGAGAAAGGGTGATAAGGGAGAGCGGGAGGAGAGGAAGAGGCGAAGAGCGAAGGGAGAGAAGGAGGGGAAGGAATAGGGAGAGAGGGGAGACAGAGGAAGGGCAGAAGGAGAGGGAGAGGGGAGGAAAGAGGAAAGAGAGAGAGGTAGAAGAGCGACGAAGAGAGAGAGAGAGAAGGAGAGAGAGAGAGAGAGAGAGAGAGAAAAGGGAGAGAGAGTGAGGAAAGAGGGAGAAGGAGAAGAGAGACGAAGAAAGAGGGAGAGAGGGAGAGGAAATGGGGATGAAGAAGAAGAAGAAGAAGAAAAAGAAGAAGATGAAGAAGAAGAAGAAGAAGAAGAAGAAGAAAAAGAAGAAGAAGAAGAAGAAGAAGAGGAAGAAGAAGAATGAGAGAGAGAGAGAGAAAGAGAGAGAGACCGAGAAAGGGAGGGAGGGAGGGAGGGGGGGAGGGAGGGAGGGAGGGAGGGAGGGAGAGAGAGAGAGGAGAGAGAGAGATAGAGAGAGAGAGAGAGAGAGAGAGAGAGAGAGAGAGAGAGAGAGAGAGAGAGGTGGAGAGAGGGAACACGTGGAGAGAGGGAACAGGTGCGTGGATTTAAACAGATGTGTGCTTGTCAAATGTTTATTCAACAAACAAATAATTCAATTAAGATATACCACACGAATACATATCGCACACACACACTATATATATATATATATATATAGATATAAATATGTATATATGTATATGTATATATGTATTTGTGTGTGTGTGTGTATATATCATATATATATCATATTATATATATATATATATTATATATATATATATATATTATCATATATAATATATTATATATATATATATATATACACACACACACACACACACCACCCCACACACACACACACACACCACACACACACACACACACACATATATATATATATTATATATATATATATATATATATATATAATACACATACATATATATATATATATATATATAGTATATATATATATAATTATATATATATATATATATAAAGATAGACAGATAGATAGATAGATAGGTACAGATCCACAAAATAGATAAATAGATACGAAATAGATAGATATAGATAGATAGATAGATATAGACAGACAGATAGACAGACATATATAGATAAAATAATCTGGCATGAACGCTGATATTATTATCCTTAAATAAATTTGTGCAAACGACATCACTGAACAGCTGGAACACGTGACCTGTTTGTTATTGTTTTGTTGTCAATTTGCTTTTATTTTTTTGTAATCTCTCTTATTTCCCTTTTTCCCTGATCCTCATATTTCTCTTTCCTCTCTTTATATATTCATTTAAATCTTCCACTTCCTTTGTTCGTGGGATTTTCTTATCATTCTTTCTCTCTTTCTTCAGCGGTTATTGGTTTCGCTTGCCTTTCCTTTATTACGGTATTTATCCCCCTCTTCCTTTCCCCTCCATTTCTTCTTCTGCTTTTGTTTGTCTCTTTGTTTCTTTTTTTTATTGTTTTCTCTCTCTTTCTTTCTCTCTCTCTCTTCTCGCTTTTCGGTTCTTTCTCCTCTCTTTTTTCTTCTCTCTTTCCGAATATAATAATATAAATAAATAAAAAAAAAAATATATATAATATAGTTGAAAAAATAAAAAATATAGAAAAGAACAGCTAACATAACAAACAGAAAAAATACATAAACATAAACACCAAACGCTAATAAAGAGAAGAGAAAAATAAAAAAAAACAAAGGACGAAAGAGGGAAGAGAAGAGAGAGAGAAGAGAAAAAAAATAAAGCGAAAGACGAAAGAGAGAAGAGAAGAGAGAGAGAAGACAATAAAAGCGCGAACTTTTGATGAAGACCCCGATAGAAAGGGAATAAGCGACACCGTTAATCGGGGAGGAAGATGTAAGGAAACATAGAGGGTAATAAAAGAGACGTAAAGAAGAGGCCGGTGATGGGGGGAGGAAGGGAGAGGGGAAAGGAAGAGAAGGGGGGGGAAGGAAAAAGAAAGGGGGGGGGGAGAGAAGAGGCTGACAGGGGGGGGAGGGAGGAGGGGGGGGGAGGAGGAAGGGGGAGGAGAGGAGAGAAAAGGAGAGAGAGAGAGAGAGAAGAAGAAGAGAGAGAGAGAGAGAAGAGGAAAAGGAGAAGAGAGAGAGGAGAGAAGAAAATATTATATATAAATAGAAAGAGAGAGAACAAAGGGAACATTTACGAAGACTAATGGCAATAGATGTATGAGAAGAATGAAAACATCAAGAGAAGGGAAAGGAGAAGGAGGGGGGGAGGAGGGGGGGAGGAGGAGGGGAGGAGGAGGAGGAGGAGGGAAGAGGAGAAGGGAGAAGGAGGAGGAGGAGGATGGATTGAAAGAGGGGAGAGAGAGAAAAAAAAACGGAGTAAGAATGAGAGGAAGGTTAAGAGGAAGAGAGGAAAGAGGAGAGAGAGAAAAAACAAACAAAAGAAGAATGAGAGTGAAGCGAAGAGGAAGAGGAGAAAGAGGGAACGAAAGAGAGGAGAGAGAAAAACAAAAACAAAAGAAGAATGAGAGTGAAGCGAAGAGGAAGAGGAGAAAGAGGAAGAGAAGAAAGAGGAAATGAAAGAGGGGAGGCAGAGGAGGCACAGAGGGCGCTGTACCTTGCTTTCCTCTGTGACAAATCTCTTGGAGAAGATTATTTCAGGAATTGCGGCCTAAGTGCCTATCTTGGGACGGGGGGTGGGGGGAGGAGCAGGGGGAGTAGGAGGAGGAGGAGGAGGGAGGAGGGGGAGGAGGGGGAGGAAGAGGAGGGGGGGGGGGGGAGGGGAGGAGGAGGAGGAGGAGGAGGGGAGGGAGAGAGGAGGGGATTTTGGGAGGAGGAGGAGGGGAGGAGGAGGAGGAGGAGGGGGAGGGGGAAAGAGGAGGAAGCGAGACAGAAGAGAGAATATAGAAAAAAAGAGAGAGAGAGAGAACAGAAGAGAGAAAAACAGAGAAAGAAAAAGACTGAAAGAGAAAGACACACACAGACAAGCAGAATGAACGCCTTTTGTGTATGTTATCACCTTCTCCTTGTTCCCTTCTTTTATCGTTATTTCAAATCATTTTTTTTCCGCCAATATGTCACAAGAATAAAGAAAATTTTTTTCCCCCTGTTGTTCCTTCATTAATGCTTTGCGAATATCTTATCATGGGTTTGGGTTTTATTGCTGCCATAATGTATTTTTGTGACAGGGGTGGTGCGGCGGAATAGAATAGTAACAGTAGTATATATAGTTATAACAGAAATTTTGGTAGTGTAGTAGTTAGAGTAGTATAGTAATAGTAACGTAATAGTGCAGTAGATGAATTAACAGAAATATTTTATTATCATATAATAGTACAGAACAAAACCCGAAACCAAACCATAGTAATGTATAGTAATATGTATAGTAATAGTAATGAAAACAGTAAAGTATAGTATAGAATGAAAGAACGGTATAGTAATAGTAATGAAAATAGATAGTAGTAAAAAGTAATGTAACAGTAGTAATAGTGATAGAAATAAAAAGGCATAGTAATAGTATAAAATAATAGAAATGCAGTATAACAATAAATAGTATAGTAGTAGTAGAATATAATAGTATAGTATAATAGAAAAAGTGACAGTAATAGAAGAGTAATAGAAAATAGCAGCAGTAGTATAGTAGCAATAATAGTAGTAGTATAGAGTAATAGTAGTGAAATAGTAGTAGTATGTGTAAAAAAGTAGTAGTAGTAGAAACAGAAATAGTAACAATAGTAGTAATAGTAGTAGTTGTTGTGTGTAGTAATATTCTAGAAATTAATGTAAAGTAGTATTGTAGTAGTGTAGTAAATTTTGAAAATTTTAATATAATAGTACAGTAGTACTAGTAATAGTAATAAAAGTACTAACAGTATTAGTAATAATATTACTAATAGTAGTAGTAACAATAGTAATAGTAATACAATACAAGTAGTAATAGTAATACAATAACAAATAATAATTTAACTAATAATAAATTAATTTATTTCTATACCATCTGTCACAATGGACATCCTTGGCGTGACATACCGTCTGTTTCATTCTGCGTCTAAATGACCCCTGGTGAAAGGGAACGGCCCGGGTTCCCTCCACTGGCGGCGAGGGATTTGAACGCAGGTCAGCAAGATCGCTAGACGAGATCGCTACCGCTGCACCAAACATAGTAGTAGTAGTAATAGCAGTAGCAGTAGTAAAGGTAGTAGTAGCACCTAGTAATAGTAGTAGTAATAGTACTAAAAATAGTTTGTAATAGAAACTACTAATAGATATTGTAGGTAGATAAAAATAGTAATAGTGTAATAGTTA
>NC_051426.1:1821574-1824074 GCF_015228065.2 Penaeus monodon | reverse complement strand
GGGAGGGGAGGATAAGAGGTAAGGGAGGAAGAGGGAGAAGAAAGGGGGAAGGGAGAGGAGAGAAGAGATAGCGGGAGGGAAAAGGAGAGGAAGAGGAGGAGGGGAAGAATGGAATGAACAGAGAAGGAAGGGAGAGAAGAATTGAGGAAAAAGAGGATAGGTTAAGGAACAGGAGAAGGGAGGGGAGGGAGAAAAGAGGGAAAAAGAAGGAGGGAAAGAAAGGGAAGGGAGGGGAAAGGGGGAAGAGGAATGGGGGAAAGAGAGGATGAGATTGGAAGAGGAAGGTAAAGGAGGAGAATAAGAGGAAAAGCGAAAAAGGATAAAAGAGGGAAGGAGATGAACAGAGAAGAAGAAGAAAGGAGGGAGGGAGGGAGAGGGAGAGGAGAGAGAAGAGGAATAAGAGAGGAAGGGAAGAGACAAGAAGGAGAGGAAGGAAGAGGGACCAGAGGAGAAGGGAAGAAAGGAGAGAAGGAGAGGGAAGAAGAGGTGAGAAAAGAGGAAGGAAAGAGACAATAAGAGAAGGAAAGAGAGAAGAAAAGATGGAAGAGAGAGGAAAAGGTGGAAGAGAGAAGAAAGAAAGAGAGGGAAAAGCAGCCAAGAAGAGAAGGGAAAAGGGAGGAAAAGAGACAGGAGAGGAAGCAGAGAGTGAACAAGAGGACAGGGAGAGCGGGGAGGGAGAGGGATGGGGGGGGGGGAGCGACAAGGCCTCCTCGAATCGCTCGAATAATCCAACTGTGTTTCGTTCGCCTTTTCACAATGTTTCGTCCTTTTTCCTCTGCGCGTCGCCGTCTGATCCCCGCCACGAGACCGAAGCAAGAGCAATTGAGAAAGAGAACGTACATGTAAATGATTTAGAATAGATACATACGTGAATTGGGGAAAGAATGGTTGACGATCACGTAAGTCGGATTGGGAAATAAGGTCGATAATTATTATTTAAATCCATCGTTTTTTTTGCCTTGTTCTGGTGTTTTTTTTATACATATACAATAGACACATTAATGATAAAAGAAAACTTTTTTTTTTTGATATTCAAATGACCACCTCCCCCTAGTCACATACACACACGCACCACGCACGCGCATACACACACACACACACACACACACACACACACACACACACACACACACACACACACACACACACACACTCCCACACTCACACACACAAACAAACACTCCCACACACACACTCCCACACTCCCACACACACACACGCACACACACACGTAAATGACCCGCGCTTACGAACCACAAGCGAACTGCCCAACAGCCGTTAACAACCTAAAATTATGACAACATTCGGTCGTGGTAATCAGAATCAAATCAAGGGGGGCCCGCAGGGGGGGGGGGGGGGGGGGGGGGTGGGGAGGGGGGGGGGGGGTAAGGGGAGGAGGGGGGGAAGGGGTGGGGAGGGGTAAGGGAGAGAAGAAGGAAAGGTAAGGAGGGAGGGGAGGAAGGGGAAGGGAAGAGGAGGAGAGGGGAGAGGAGGAGGAAGAGGGGTAAGAGAGGAAGGGAGGGGGGAAGAGGAGGAAAGGGGAGGGAAGGAGAGGGGAAAGGAAGAGAGGAGGGAAGGGGGGAAAGGGAGGAGGAAGGATAGAAGGGGGGGAAAGGAGGGGGAGGAGGGAGGGTAAGGGAGAGAAGAGGAGGGAAGGAGGAAAGAAAGGGGAAGAGGAGGGACAAATGAGGAGGGAGAGGGGGAGGGAGAGAGGGAGGGGAGGAGGGGAGAGGGGGAGAATCGGAAGACAAGTGAGTTCGAGAAGAGGCCCAAAGCGGCCGGATCCGAGAGAGAGAGAAGGACATGAGGAAAGAGAAGAAGATGACGAAAGAAGAAGATGGAGAGAAGAGGAGAGAAAGTGGAGGAGAAAGGAGAAGGGAGAAGAAAGACGGATGAGAGCGAGCGGGAAAAAAAGAGAGAGAGAGAGAGAAGAAAGAAGAAAAAGGTTTGAGAAATGAGAGCGGGAAGAGAGAGAGAGAGATAGGAAAGAGAAGAAACAAAACAAACAGAAGAGAGAACAGAAAGAGGAGAGAAGAGACAAGACAAAATAACAACAACAAGAGGGGAGAAGACAGAAAGACCCAGAGAGAGACAAAGAAGAGACGAGAACAGAGAAGTGGAGACGGTAGAGCAAGCGAGACGCCAAAGGAAACAGAAGAAACGGCGGAGAGAAAAAGAGGAGGAGAGGAGGGGAGGGAGAGGGAGGAGGAGAGAGGGGAGAGGGAGGGAGGAGGAGGGAGGAAGAGGAGAGAGGAAGGAGAGAAGGGAGGAGGGAGAGGGAGAGGAGGAGGAGAAGAGGGAGAGAGGAGAGGAGGAGGAGAGGGGGAGGAGGGAGAGAGAGAAGAGAGGGGGAAGGAGCGAGAGCGAGGAGAGAGATGAGACGAGAGGAGAGGAGAGAGAGAGAGAGAGGAGAGAGAGAGGAGGGAGAGAGAGATGAGAGAGAGAGAGAGAGAGAGGGGAGAGAGAGGAGAGAGAGGAGGAGAGAGAGGAGAGAGAGGAG
>NC_051426.1:1803392-1813974 GCF_015228065.2 Penaeus monodon | reverse complement strand
TCTTCTCTCCCCTCTCTTCTCCCCCTCTCCCCCTCTCCCCTCTCTCTCTCCCTCTCTCTCTCCCTCTCTCTCTCTCCCTCTCTCTCTCTCCCTCTCTCTCTCCCTCTCCCTTTCCTACAAGCGGAGTGGAATGGGGCAGAGAAGTGCTTCTTGTAATAAAGGGAGTGGAAGCGTACGAAGTGGAGTTGACGTGGATACGAGTTAAAGTGGAGTGGAATCGATGGCGAGTGCAGCTGAAGTGAATTTGAGTGAAGTAGATTTGAAGTGGATTTGAATCGAAGTGGATTTGAGTGGAGGCGGATTTGAGTCGGAGCGGAGCGGCGTCGACCGAGGGGGCGCAAGAAGCACGTGGCAATGACGTCACGGATGGGCCCACGTGCTATAAATACCCCGACACCTCCTACCGCCTCCCCTCGGTTGCCACTTCGCTTTATTTCAGCCCATCCCCCTCCCCCCTCTTGCCTCTTCCTTTCTTAAGGTAATCTTCTTGAAGGTAATTACGGGGGTTGGGGGGGGGGAGTCATCAATTAGGCTATTCTTTATTTATTCATCTGTTTATCTAATTCATTCGATTTTTTTTTTTTCGTTTTCTTTTTTCTTTTTTATTCGATATTTCCGCAATTTTGTCTGAATGAAAAAGGGAATTATACTAATCTCTCTCGATTACTGTTGATATATTTTTTTTTTCTATTTCTCTCTCAATGAATATAAAAGAAGGAAAAAAGGAACAGAGAGAGCGAGAAAGCAGGAAACAGTAAGTGAGATGGAGAGAGAGAGAGAGAGAGAGAGAGAGAGAGAGAGAGAGAGAGAGAGAGAGAGAGAGAGAGAGAGAGAGAGAGAGGGGGAGAGAGAGAAAGAGAGAGAGAGGGGGCGAGAGAGAGAGAGAGAATGAGAGAGAGAGGGGGAGAGAGAGAGAGAGAGAGAGAGAGAGAGGAGAGAGAGAGAGAGAGAGAGAGCAGAGAGAGAAAGAGAGAGAGAAAGAGAGAGGGAGAGAGAGAGAGAGAGAGAGAGAGAGAGAGAGAGAGAGAGAGAGAGAGAGAGAGAGAGAGAGAGAGAGAGAGAGAGAGCGACTCCTCGCGAAACGGCCGTTGATGATCGATTTTTAACCTTAATTCATTTTCCAATCTATCGAAATCCTATTCAAGTTTCTCACTTTCATTTATTCTATCACCATTTACGCGCGTGTGCGTGTGCGTGTGCGTGTGCGTGTGCGTGTTTGAGTGCGTGTTTGTGTGCGTGTGCGTGTGCGTGTGCGTGTGCGTGTTTGTGTGCGTGTGCGTGTTTGTGTGCGTGTGCGTGTGTGTACGTGTGCGTGCGAGCGTGTGTGTCCCTTAGCATATACATACATGTGCAGCCGAGGCACATACCACACACATACGTGCATTCGTACCCTTACATGTGTTCACAGATGCGTATACTTGCGCCTCAGAGCGCGTAAAATAGCGTCTCTGAGTGAGGGAGGATACCCCCTCCCCCTCCTCCCTCCCCCCTCTTCTCCCCCTTTCTCTCCTACCTTCTTTCATTTTCTGACCTTCCTCTTTTCCGTCTGCCTCCTCCCATCTTTTCTCTCCTTGCCATCCCCTCTTCCTCTTCTTTCCTTTCGTGTATTTATTCTCCCTCCTCCTCTCTTTCCTCTCCTTCCCTCTTCCCTTTTACTTTCGCCCTCCTCTCCATATTACCCCCACTTCCTCCCCCCCCCCCCGCACACTCCTCTAACCCCTCTCCCTCCTTCCCTCTCTCTCTCTCCTCTCTCTATCCCCCTCTTTCTCACCCTCCTTCCTTCCTTCTCTTTCTTCTCCCCACCCTCTCCCCTCTCTCTCCTCTCCCCACTCTCCCCCTCTAACCCTTTTTCTCTCTCTTTCCCCTCCCTCCTTTCCCCTCTCTCCTCTCCCCCCTCTCTCCCTTCCCTCCTTCCCTCTCTCTCCTCTCCCCACCCTCTCTCCCTCCTCCTCTCTTTCCCCACCCTACTTCCCTGTCTCTCCTCCCCCCACCCTCTCTCCCTCCTTCTCTCTTTCCCCACCCTCCTTCCCTGTCTCTCCTCCCCCCCCACCCCCTCCCGAAGCATCTCATGTAGACTACAGGTTAGATTTAGCCACAATACACACTCCGGCCTCACACTAGGGGAGGGGGGGAGGGAGAGGGAGATGAGGAAAGGGGTGTTACTCCCTTCCTTCTCCGTTCTCTCTTCGCTCTTCCTCTCTCTCTCTCTCTCTCTCTCTCTCTCTCTCTCTCTCTCTCTCTCTCTCTCTCTCTCTCTTTCTCTCTCTCTCTATTTACTTTCTTTACGTGTTCTCTATCTTATTTTGTTATTTTCCTTAGATGTCAATTTTTTTCACTTATTTTTACTCTCTCTCTTTACTTTCTCTCTCTTTTTCTCCCTATTTACTCCTTTTATCCTTTCACGTCGCTGTTCCTCTTACGTTAGACGGGTTTTGATTTTTTTTTTGTTATAAATATAACGACAATAACAAATATGTGAAAATAACACGTTCACGTTAATGAAAAAATAACGAATATAACATTGATAAAACGCAGCGAAATATGTAATAACAACAACGTGATAAAGATATAATGAATAGGGGGAATGATAATAATAATAACAAGAGAAGAAGCATAAAACAGAATAACAATGATCGGAGGAATTAGAGAAAATTGTATATAAAAAAAAATAATAATAATAATAATAAATAATGATGATATTAAACGAATTGAAAGTAAGGTAAAAAATAGTAATAATAATAATAATAATAATAACAAAGGAAAATGCAAAGAAAGAGATTAAAAAATATAAAGGAAAAAAAGTCAGAATAAGGGGGGAGGGGATCAGAAAAAAATAATTAATTAATTAATTAAAATAGAAATGATAAACAAGAAAAATAAAAATAAAACGATGACACAGAGAGAGAGAGAGAAAAAAAAAACACCAATACATAAAAAAAAAATACAAAAGAATTTTCAAAAAGGGGGAAACAGGCTTAAAGAAATTACGAAGAGCGCTAAAATACAAACAAATAACGACAAACAAACACACACACACAAAAAGAGTGAAACGTACACAAAAAGACAATATTGTTTACACGAAAACTGCTTTAAAAGTACTTAGAGTCTTCGACGGACGAGGGGAAAATATCCTCGCTAATCTCGCCTTTTTCTTCTTCCCCTATTCGTCGAATTTCTTCGTATTCTCCCATTTTCTCTTCTTTTCTCCTCTTTTCCCCTTTTTTCTTCTATTCCCATTTTCTCTTCTTTTCTCCTCTTTCCCCTTTCTCCTTCTATTCCCATTTCTCTTCTTTTCTCTTCTTCCCCCTTTCTCCTTCTTTTCCCATTTCTCTTCTTTTCTCCTCTTCCCCCTTTCTCCTTCTATCCCCATTTCTCTTCTTTTCTTTTCCCCTTTCTCCTTCTATTCCCCTTTCTCTTCTTTTCTCTTCTTTTTCCCTTTTTTCTTCTATTCCCATTTTCTCTTCTTTTCTCTTCTTCCCCCTTTCTCCTTCTATTCCCATTTCTCTTCTTTTCTCTTTTCTCCCTCTTTCATCTCTTTTCCTTCCCTTATTCTCTCTTTTCCCAACCCTTTCTCTATCTCTTCCCGTTCGTATATAAAATTCCTTTCCTCTCCCCCCCCCCCTCACTTTTCCTCGCAGAAGGGGAGAAAGAATGAGGGGAGAGGAGAGGAAATTCGATAAAAAAAGAGGAAATTCCCTTTCTCTCTTCTTCTTCCCCTTCTCTCGTATTCTCTTCTCTCTCCCCTCACATTCCTCTCCCCTCTGTTTACTCTGCTAATATCTCTTTTTCAATTGTCAACCCTTTCTCTGAGAGGGAGAGGAGGGGGAAGAGGGGAAGGAGGGGGAGAGGGAAGAGAGGGAGAGGGGAGGAGGGAGGGGAAAGAGAGGGGAAGGAAGGGGGAGAGAGAAACAGGGGGAGAAGAGGGAGATGGGAAGGGAGAGAGAGAGGGAGAGGGGAGGAAGGAGGGAGAAGAGAGGGAAGAGAGGGAGAGGGGAGGAAGGAGGGGAAAGAGAAAGAGGACTAAAATAATGAAGAGAGAAAATAGAGGAAGGAAGGAAAGACGGAAAAAGAGAAGGAGGAAAGGAAAAAATAAAAAGAAGAGAGAGTGGAGAGGAAGAGAAGCAGAGGGGAGAAAGAAGAGAGAGAAAGAGAGGGGGAGAGAAGAGAACAAGGAGGAGGTTAAGAGAGGAAGAGAGGAAGAGGGGAAGGGAGGGAAGGGAGGGGAACAGGGAGGAGGAAGAGGGGGAGACGAGAAGGGAGTTTATAAATATCATACACACCCCTAACACTCCTTCTGTGTAGCTTGAGTGATGGATGCGCTGAGGAAACGCGGAGTGGGAAGGAGGGGGGGATAAACAGGAGGAGGAAGAGAGACAGTGCGATGGAGAGGGAGAAGAGAAGGAGGAAGAGAGACAGTGCGAAGGAGAAGAGAAGGAAGGAAGGGAGATTGGGAAAGTGAGGACGGAGGAAGGGAGAAGTGGGATAGGAGTAAGAGAGGGAGAGAGAGAGAGGGAGAGAGAGAGTGAGAGAGAGAGAGAGAGAGAGAGAGAGAGAGAGAGAGAGAGAGAGAGAGAGAGAGAAATAAGAAATGAGATAAAGAGAAAGAGAGAAAGAACCAGAAATATTGAAGAGAAGAGAGAATGAGAGAAAATCAAAGACAGAGATAAAGACAAACGAAGGAGAAAAAAAAAAACTCAAAAAAAAAAAAATAATAATAATAATAATAGCAATAATAATAATAATAACAATAATAATAATAATAATAATAATAATAATAATAATAATAATAATAATAATAATAATAAAGAAATAAAAATAAATAAAGAACCATATCATTATTCCTGATCACAGACATTCACAATCATCACAATCCACATCACCAACTCATCACCGTCATCATCACCATCATCATCATCACCATCACCACCAACATCACCACCATAATCACCATCACCATCACTACCACCATAATCACCATCACTACCATCATCATCATATCATCATCATCACAAGCATCATCACCACCGCGTCGATGATAATGACAGCTTGCAACCACAACACGAAACCCTCTTCCACTGCAACACCCCGAGTTCCACCCTCATAAAACGGGGGGGGGGGATAATTAAAAAAATAAAAAAAGTTTCCCCTCCGTGCAATACGAAAGTACCCGAGAACTAATCCCATAAAACAAGTCAAGAGAGAGAGAGAGAAAAAAAGAAAAAAAGAAAAAAGAGAGAGAGAGAGAGAAAAAAAAAAGAAAAAAGAAAAAAAGAGAGAGAGAGAGAGAGAAAAAAAAAAAACTAAATTTATAAAAACAATAATAGCGGTTTTTTTTTTCGGGAATTCCGTTCGATAAAGAATATATACGTTTGTGTATTATCTCCTTCGTCTTTCTATTCGCTCTATAACAAGATTAATAACCCCTTCATAGTACTTCTTTATATTTTTAATAAACTTACGGCATAATTTATACTCGCTATAGACGAATTGAGTGAATTTCCCCAAAATGCATTATATCACAAAATATATTTCTTTCTAAAAATATTTATATACCTTCGATAATACATATATTTACAAATAAAACTTACGGTATAAATTTTCTTTTATCCTGAATCATGCTTTACGTAAATGACAATAAAAAAATGCTACACACGAAAAAACTCATCGGCAAGATAATTTCGCTCAATATACTAAACAAAAAAATATATATACATAAAAAAATCGCTATAGACAAAATAAAAATATCATTAAGATAATTTCGCCTAATAAAGTCAATAAAAAAAAAAAAAAAAAAAAAAAAAAAAAAAAAAAAAAAATATATATATATATATATATATATATATATATATATATATATATATATATATATATATATATATATATATATATATATATACTCGCTAAACAAGAATAAACTCACCGGAAAGAGAGTTTCGCTCAATAATAAAAAACACACAAAAAAAAACTCGCTATAGACAAATAAACAGCGGAAAGAGAGTTTCGCTCAAAGAAAGAAAGAAAAAAAAAAAAAAACGCTCGCTATAGACAAACAAATTCACCGGAAAGAAAATTTCACTCCCCCCCCCCCCAAAAAAAAAAAAAAAATCGACTACTAAACTCGTCGTTAAGAGAATTCCCGCGAGAAGCCAACGGCGACGCCGGCGACGCTGCTGCCGGAAGGGAACACGACCCCCTTCAGGAATGGGCGGGGGGGGGGGGGGGGGGGGGGAATCAAGGGCGGATATCGGTCGTTTTTTTTTTTTTTTTTTTTGGGGGGGGGGGGGTAATCAAGGGCGGATATCGGTCGTTTTTTTTTTTTTTTTTTTTTTGGGGGGGGGTAATCAAGGGCGGATATCGGTCGTTTTTTTTTTTTTTTTTGGGGGGGGGGGTAATCAAGGGCGGATATCGTTCGTTTTTTTTTTTTTTTTTTTGGGGGGGGGGGGTAATCAAGGGCGGATATCGTTCGTTTTTTTTTTTTTTTTTTTTTTGGGGGGGGGGGTAATCAAGGGCGGATATCGGTCGTTTTTTTTTTTTTTTTTTTTGGGGGGGGGGGTAATCAAGGGCGGATATCGGTCGTTTTTTTTTTTGGGGGGGGGGGGTAATCAAGGGCGGATATCGGTCGTTTTTTTTTTTGGGGGGGGGGGGGTAATCAAGGGCGGATATCGTTCGTTTTTTTTTTTTTTCTTTGGGGGGGGTAATCAAGGGCGGATATCGTTCGTTTTTTTTTTTTCTTTGGGGGGGGGGTAATAAAGGGCGGATATCGTTGTTTTTTTTCTTTTTCTTTGGGGGGGGGGGTAATCAAGGGCGGATATCGTTGGGTTTTTTTTTTTTTTGGGGGGGGGGGGTAATCAAGGGCGGATATCGTTCGTTTTTTTTTTTTTCTTTGGGGGGGGGTAATCAAGGGCGGATATTGTTGGGTTTTTTTTTTTTTTTTCTTTGGGGGGGGTAATCAAGGGCGGATATCGTTCGTTTTTTTTTTTTTTTTTGGGGGGGGGGGTAATCAAGGGCGGATATCGTTGCTTTTTTTTTTTCTTTGGGGGGGGTAATCAAGGGCGGATATCGTTGGTTTTTTTTTTTTTTTTGGGGGGGGGGGTAATCAAGGGCGGATATCGTTGTTTTTTTTTTTTTCTTTGGGGGGGGGGGTAATCAAGGGCGGATATCGTTGTTTTTTTTTTTTTTTTTTTTGGGGGGGGGGGTAATCAAGGGCGGATATCGTTCGTTTTTTTTTGTTTTTTTTTTGGGGGGGGGTAATCAAGGGCGGATATCGTTCGTTTTTTTTTTTTTTTTTTTGGGGGGGGGTAATCAAGGGCGGATATCGTTGGGTTTTTTTTTTTTTGGGGGGGGTAATCAAGGGCGGATATCGTTGGTTTTTTTTTTTTTTTGGGGGGGGGTAATAAAGGGCGGATATCGTTGTTTTTTTTTTTTTCTTTGGGGGGGGGGGGTAATCAAGGGCGGATATCGTTGGGTTTTTTTTTTTTTTGGGGGGGGGGTAATCAAGGGCGGATGTCGTTGGGTTTTTTTTTTTTTTTTTTTGGGGGGGGGTAATCAAGGGCGGATATCGTTGGTTTTTTTTTTTTTGGGGGGGGGGGTAATCAAGGGCGGATATCGTTCGTTTTTTTTTTTTTGGGGGGGGGGTAAAAAAGGGCGGATATTGTTGGTTTTTTTTTTTTCTTTGGGGGGGGGGTAATCAAGGGCGGATATCGTTGGTTTTTTTTTTTTTTTTGGGGGGGGGGAATCAAGGGCGGATATCGTTGTTTTTTTTTTTTTCTTTGGGGGGGGGGTAATCAAGGGGGATATCGTTGTTTTTTTTTTTTTTTCTTTGGGGGGGGGGTAATCAAGGGCGGATTCGTCTTTCTTTTTTTTTTTTTTTGGGGGGGGGGGTAATCAAGGGCGGATATCGGTTTTTTTTTTTTTTTTTTTTGGGGGGGTAATCAGGGCGGACGGTGTTTTTTTTTTTTTGGGGGGTTATTTTTATCGTTGGGGGGGTATTCATTGGGGGGGGGGAATGGGTTTCTTGGGTTTTGGTTCTTCAGGGGGGGGGTAATCAAGGGCGGTTGTTCGTTTTTTTTTTTTTTTTTGGGGGGGGGTAAGGCGGAATCTTCGTGTTTTCGTTTTTGGGGGGGTATTATGTGCGTTGGTCGTTTTTTTTTTTTGGGGGGGAACAGGGTATCGTTGGTTTTTTTTCTTTGGGGGGAGGTAATAGTGCTTTTTTATGGTGGTTTTTTTTTTTATCGGGGGGGTATCAGGTGCGTTTTGGTTTTTTTGGGTCATCTTGGGGGGGGGGGGATAGGGGGTTGTTTTTTTTTTTTTTGGGGGGGGGGTACAAGGGCGGATATCGGTCTTTTTTTTTTTTTTTTTTTTGGGGGGGGGGGTAATCGTGGGGATATCGTTCGTTTTTTTTTTTTCTTTGGGGGGGGTAATCATAGAGGGGGTATGTTCGTTTTTTTTTTTTCTTTGGGGGGGTAATTTAAGGGGGGATATCGTTGGTTTTTTTTTTTTTGGGGGGTTAATCAAGGGCGGTATCGGGTTGTTTTTTTTTTTTTTTTTTTGGGGGGGGTAATCAAGGGCGGTATTGTTTTTTTTTTTTTTTTGGGGGGGGGGTAATCAAGAGCGGATATCGGTTGTTTTTTTTTTTCTTGGGGGGGGGGGTAATAAGGGCGGATTTCGTTTTTTTTTTTTTCTTTGGGGGGGGGGGTAATCAAGGGCGTATCGTTCGTTTTTTTTTTTTTCTTTGGGGGGGGTAATCAAGGGCGGATATCGTTGGTTTTTTTTTTTCTTTGGGGGGGGTAATCAAGGGCGGATATCGTTGGTTTTTTTTTCTTTCTTGGGGGGGGGGTAATCAAGGGCGGATTCGTTCGTTTTTTTTTTTTTTTTTGGGGGGGGTAATCAAGGGCGGATATCGTTGGGTTTTTTTTTCTTTCTTTGGGGGGGGGGTAATCAAGGGCGGATATCGTTGGTTTCTTTTTTTTTTCTTTTGGGGGGGGGGGTAATCAAGGGCGGATCGTTGGTTTTTTTTTTTTTTGTGGGGGGTGGTAATCAAGGGCGGATATTTTGTTTTTTTTTTTGGGGGGGGTAATCAAGGGCGGAGATCGTTCGTTTTTTTTGTTTCTTTTTTGGGTGTTTGTGTATCAAGGGCGGATATCGTTGTTTTTTTTTTTTTTTCTTTGTTAGATATGTTTCTTTTTTTTTTTTTTTTTTTTTTTTTAATCGTTCGCCGATGTTTTTTTTGTGTTTTTGTTTTTGTCCTTATTTTAACTCGTTCGCCGATGTATTTTTGTGTTTTTTTTTGTTTTTGAACTCGTTTGGCGATTTTTTAAAAATTCGTTCGCCGAAGTTTTTTGTCTGTTTTTTTTTTTTTTTCTCGTTCGCCGTTTTTTTTTTTTACTCATTCGCCGATATTTTTTTCTTCGATTTTCTACACTACTTGTACTTTTTTTTTTACTCGTTCGCCGGTGTTTTTTTTTTTTTTTCTTATCGATTTTCTACACTGCTTGTACTTTTTTCACTCGTTGTTGTTTTTATTATTATTATTATTATTTCTCATCGATTTTTTTTAAACAACTTGTACTTTTCTTTTTTTACTTGTTCGCAAATTTTTCTTCTTCTTCTTATCGATTTTCTACACTGCTTGTATTATTATTATTATTATTATTTACTTATCTATTTATTTTTTCTTTTACTCGTTCGCCGTTTTCTATCGATTTTCTACAGTTTGTAGTTTTTTATCATTATCATTATTATTATATATATATTTTTTTTACCCGTTCGCCGTTTTTATTATATTTTTTATCGATTTTCTATACTCATACTTTTTTTTTTTTTTTTTTTTTTACTTGTTCGCCGATATCTTTTTTTTTTCCACCTTATCGATCTCCCACACTTTTTACTTTTTTTTCCTTTTCTCTTCTTTTGTGAAAATTGTAACGTCTTTACGCACCTGATGACGCATGTGGTCATAATTAGCTAAATTCGCGCCGTCTTTTTTTCTTCATTAAACGTCGTGTTTTCCAATTCTCTTTCTCTTTTTTTCAATTTGATTTTTTTTTTAATTATTCTCTCTTCCTTTCAATATTCGCTTATCATTTTTTTTCTATTCTTTTGTGTTTAAATGTTGTAATTTCGCATATTTTCCAAACCTTTTTCTTCACAAACAATAAAAAAAAAATGAAAGCCTACTTAACACTAAAAAAAAAACGAAAAACAGATTAGTAATCCCTTATCCTCCCCCCCAACCCCCCCCCTAAAAAAACAATAAAAAATAATAAATAAAATAATAACAAAAACAACAACAACACCAAAAACAATCACAAGAACTTAAAAATCAAACCCAATCAACCCCGGCAGGTCCCCCCCCACCCCCCCACCTCACCCCCCCGCAGCCCCCCCCCCCACCCCCAAAGGCGAGGCATCCGGAAAAAGACAAATTCATCAAATTTATTTCCCGCAAACGTGCCTACGACGCCGGGGCAAAGATACCAACGAGGCTACACCGAATAGGCCTACATAAATCTCGTACAACGCCGCATAAATCTGGTGGGTAGGCCTATACGAAAGTTTTTTTTTTCCCTTCTTTTTTCTTCTT
>NC_051426.1:1788392-1790892 GCF_015228065.2 Penaeus monodon | reverse complement strand
CCTCCCCTTTTCCCTTTTCGCCTTCCTCCTCTTTCCTTTCCCTTCGTTTTCTACTTTTTCGCTACCTTTCTTTGTCTTCCTTTTTCGTTTCCCTCTCTTTCCTCTTCCTTTTTCCTTTTTTCTCTTTTTTGGTATCCTCTCTTTCCTCTTTTTCTTCCTTCTTTCTTTTTGACTTTTTTTTTTTTTTCTGGCCCTTTTTGGTTTTCAATTTTTTGCTTTTTTTTACTTTTTTTTTTTTCTTCTCTTCTTTTTTTTTCCTTCTATTTTTTTTTCTTCTTCTCTCCCCTATCCTTTTCCCCCCTCCCTCTAACCCCGGGCCGATTCCTCCCTCCCTCTTCCCCATCCCCCCCCCTCTTTTCCCCCCCCCCTCCTCCTTTTTTTATCCCCCCACCCGTTCTCCCCCTTCCCCCCCCCCCCCTTTTTTTTCCCTCCGTCCCTTACCTCATTCCCCTTTTTCCCTTCCCTTCCCTTAAAAACCTTTCCTCCCCACATTTTCCTTTTAAACCCCCTTTCCCCTTTCTCCTCCCTCCAACCCCTTTTTCCCCCCCCTCCTCCCCTTCCTCCCCCCCCCTCCCCCCTCCCCTTCCCCCCCCTCCCCCCCTTTCCTCCTCCCCCCCTTCCCCCTTCCCCTTCCCTCCCCCCTTTCCCCCCCCCATTTCTCTCGTTCCCCAAGTCTTAAAGTGAAGAATGATTTTCTCGCTTTCTCTTTTTTCCCCTTTCCCCTTATTCCATTTTTAAAGAGAGAGAGAGAGAAGAGAGAGAGAGAGAGGAGAGGAGAGAGAAGAGAGAGAGAGAGAGAGAGAGAGAGAGAGAGGAGGGAGAGAGGAGAGAGACAGGAAGAACAGAGAGAGGAGAAATAAAAAAAAGGGGAGTAAGAAAAAAAAATCTTTTTTAGGAAAGAAGAAAGAAATCATAAGAATGAAGAATGAAAAAGAGTGGAAAAAAGAAAAAAAGAATGAAAAGAATGAAAAAAGAAGAAACTCAGGAAACAGAAAAGAAGAAAAGGGGAATGGGAAAATTTTTATAAAATAATTTTAAAGAAATAGAAATTTTGTATGCAAAGAATAAAAAGTATGAATGAAACAGAATGAAGAATGAAAGAATGATCAAAGAGAGAAAAAAAAATAGTCGTAGTAGTAGTAATAATAATAATAATAATAATAATAATAATAATAATAATAATAATAATAATAATAGTAATAATAATAATAATAATAATAATAATAATAATAATAAACAAAAGGGAGAATGAGAGAAAATTGTATAGAAAATAATTCTCAAGAGAAAATTAATAATGAATAAAAGTATAAAAATGAAAATAAAATGGACGATTGAGTGAATGAAAGGATTATACAATGAATGAATGAAAAGGTGGATAAAGAATGAGAGAAAAGTAGATATAATGAATAAATGAAAAGTAGAAGAAACGGGAAGAAATAACAGATAAAAATTAGAAGAATAAAAGTAGAAAAAAAATATATATGTAATAGATTGAATGAAAAAATTAAAGAAAATTTGGAGTGAAAGAATTAAGAAGAAAAATTAAAGATAAAATGGAGAAAGGATGAATGAAGGAATAAGGAAGGAAGGAGAGAAATGAATAAATAAATGAAAAAATAAAGGAGGAAGGAGAAAAATAATGAATGAAAAATCAAATGAAAAAATATGAAGGTGAGAAAGAATGAATGAATAAGTAAATGGATGAAAAAAATAAAATAAAAAAATGGAATGAATGAATGAAAAAGGTGAAAAAATACAGATTATAAGAATAGATAAAGAAATGAAAGAAAATGAGAGAAAGAATGAATGGAAAAAAAAATGAAAGAGAGAAGGAAAGAGATAAAATGAAAAAAATAGAAGAAAAATGAATGAAAGAGTAAAGGAATGTATGAAAAAATAGAGAAAGTGAATTATAAAAAGTGAAAGAAAAAAGAAAATGAAAAAGAGAAAGAATGAATCAAAAAAAGTGAATGAAAAAAATGAAAGCGAGAAGGAGAGAGATAAAATAAAATAATAATAATAATAAATAGAAGAAAAATTAATAAAAGAGAGAAAAAAATATGAAAAAAACAGAGAAAGTGAATTTTAAAAAGTGAAAGAAAAAAAAGAAAAAGAAAGAAAGAAAAAAAAGTGAAGGAAAAATGAAAGAAAAAATAAGCGGAGAAAGAAAGAATAAAAACTAAATTAATTAAAGAAAAAAGAGAATGAAGGACAGAGAATAAAAAAAATATATATATAATAATAATAATAACAAATGGAAGAACAATTTATGAAAGAGAAAGAATGAATGAAAAAAATAAAAGAAAAAAGGAAAGTGAATAGAAATGAATAAAAAAAAATAAAGAAAAAATTAGGGGGAGAAAGAATGAATGAAAAAATAATAATACATTAAAGAAACGGGGAATGAAAGACAGAAAATTAAAAATGATAATGATAATAACAACAATAATAATAATAATAATAATAATAATAATAATAATAATAATAATAATAACAAAAT
>NC_051426.1:1769503-1782003 GCF_015228065.2 Penaeus monodon | reverse complement strand
ATGATGATGATGATGATGATGATGATGATGATGATGATGATGATGATGATGATGATGATAATGATGACAATAATAATACTGACAATACTAATGATAGTAATAATCATATATATATATATATATATATATATATATATATATAGAGAGAGAGAGAGAGAGAGAGAGAGAGAGAGAGAGAGAGAGAGAGAGAGAGAGGAAAAAAGAGAGAAAGAGAGAAAGAAAGAAAGAAAGAAAAAGACAGACAGACAAACAAACAGACAGAAGAAAAAACACAGGCAGACAGACAGACACAGAGCAGAAACGAACGGACGCCAGAAGGACCGCGTTCCCGGAACCCCGCGATCACAAAGGAAAAGAGGAGAAGATCCTATTATTTTTCTCTCTTTTTTTTTCTTTTTTCTTTTTTCATGTTCTTTCATTGACGAATTTTCTGGGAATTTCCGTTTGCTGCTGCGATTTTTTTTTTCTGTTTTATTCCATTCATTTATCAGTATTTATTTAGCCATTATTATCAATTGTCTTTTCCTCTTGTTTTCTCTTGTTTTTCTATATTCTTTTTCGCTCATTTTTCTTTCTTTACTTGTTTGCTGATTTACCCTTTTTTTCTCTGACGCTTTTTTGTTTGTTTGTTTGTTTTCGAAGGGGCTTTCTTGGCGTTGGTCAACTGAAAACATGTTTGTATACCTTTTCCCATCGCAATCTGTTTTTTTTTTTTTTTTTTTTTTTTTTTTTTTGCAAAGAAGGTAGTTTTCATTTCGTACTCTCATCTCTCTCTCTCTCTCTCTCTCTCTCTCTCTCTCTCTCTCTCGAAATAAGTTATCTACTAAAACAGCTTTACTACAAATTACTGATGAGATTTATAGTAACATAGCCACAAATCAGGTAAATTTGCTCACATTATACGACCTATCTAAGACTTTCGATAGAGCAAACCATGAAATTCTCCTTAACAAATTAGTAAATCATAAAATTGATACCTGTTGGTTTAAAAGTTATTTAGATACAAGGACAAATCGGTAAGAATCAACAATGGTATGTCATCAAAACAACAAGTGCCTTTTGGTGTTCCGCAAGGCTCTATTTTAGGTCCGATCCTATTTGCAATATTCATAAATGATTTATCAACAATAGCCCATAACTGCCTTCTAGTGCAGCACGCCGATGATTCACAGTTTCTTCATAGTGATTCAGGAAACATCTTAAATACATTAATAAGAATACATTAAGTACATTAATAAGAAACACTCAACATACTCTTACGCAAGCAAAATTATATTTTGACACTAATGGCCTTATGCTAAATCCACATAAAACTCAATGTATATTCATAGGCAGTCGGCAGAACATAACTCAAATTCCCAATGACACAACCATACAATTTGAAGGCTGCTCTATCAAACCGAGCACTTTAGTGAATAATCTAGGAATACACTTAGACAGATTCATGATATTTGAACCACACGTTGAAAAAAATACACAGAAAAGTAGTGGGCACCCTGTCACATCTTAATCACATAAGAAATCAAATCCCTACTGAAACTAGAATCATGGTTGTGCAAACTCTGGCTCTAGGCATAATTAACATTGTTCAAATATTTGGGGTTCGACTAACAAAACCCAGATGCAAAAAATACAAAAATGACAAAACTTTGCTGCAAGAGTAGCATATCCAAAAATTTAAATGATTAAAAGTTCATTCTAAATGCAGCTATGACACATGTGTATTCATTTACAAACTCATTCACAGGAATTATCCGCAATGGTTAATGCAGCTTGTGTGTAGGGAACACATCAAGCGTCCAGACACGCCAAGTAAATTCCCTTTTTGTCAAGAGATCGAATACCGATACAGGGGCACGACAAATGGAAATACGTGGACCCAAGTTATGGAACATGATACCTGATAATATAAGAAAATTAACAGCTTCTGAAATTTCAGAACGATATTAAAAGAACAACTCTTAAATAATAAGCTGTAAACATAACTGTAAACTGTAAATAATAGCCATTGTAATTTAATGGAATAGTGTTTTGACTTTAACTTTGACTTGACTTTCTGTCACTCACTCACTCGCTCACTCACCCACGCATCCACCCACTCACTCACTCACTCACTCACTCACTCATTCACCCACCCACCCACTCACTCACTCACTCATTCACCCACCCACTCACTCACTCACTCATTCCCCCACTCACTCACCCACTCACTCACTCACTCACTCATTCACCCACTCACTCACTCTGTCTCTAGTAAACCCTTATTAAAAAAATCAACAAAATCAAACCGATTTCTTCTCTTTATTTACTCATCGGGAAAGACGGCGAGGGGACAAAAAGGTGGAAGCGCGAGAGAGAGAGGAGAAGGGAAGGAGAGAGAGAGGGAGAGGGGAAGGGGAAAGAGAGAGGGAGAGGGGAAAGGGAAAGAGAGAGAGAGGGAGAGGGGAAGGGGAGAGAGAGGAGAAGGGGAAGGACATAGAAAGGGGAAGAGGGAATGGGACCAGAAAGAGGGGAAAAAAGAAAGTAGAAAAGAGAAGAGGGAGATGGGGAGAGATGGAGAATGGGGTTGAGATGGGGAAAGATGGTAAATGAATCGGTAAGGCGATAGGGAAGAGGGAGAGGGTAGTGGGGAAGGGAGAGGGTAGAGGGAGAGGAGAGGAGACAGGGTACAGGGGTGAGGAGAGGAGAGGAGAAAGGGTAGAGAGGAGAGAAGAGGAGAGGAGAGGAGAGAGGGTAGAGAGGAGAGTAGAGGTGAGAGTAGAGAGGGGAAAGGCAAAGACCAAGAAGGATAAAATTAAGAGACAAGCAAGAAGAACGAAAGAGGGGAAGACGAAGGCATAAAAGGGGAGAGAGGGAGGCGAGAGGGGAAGAGAGGGCGACAAGTGTTCGCTAATCCGAATAAAGTGTTGGTTACTGATCAGAGTGTGAGGCAGTTGCCGGTTAGTCCTTCTCTCTCTGTGTCCCTCCTTCTCTCTCTGTCTCTCTCCTCTCTCTGTCTCTCTCCTTCTCTCTCTGTCTCTCTCCTTCTCTCTGTCTCTCTCCTTCTCTCTGTCTCTCTCCTTCTCTCTCTCTCTCTCTCTCTCTCTCTCTCTCTCTCTCTCTCTCTCTCTCTCTCTCTCTCTCTCTCTCTCTCTCTCTCT
This sequence comes from Penaeus monodon, assembly GCF_015228065.2. Taxonomy (NCBI): domain Eukaryota; kingdom Metazoa; phylum Arthropoda; class Malacostraca; order Decapoda; family Penaeidae; genus Penaeus; species Penaeus monodon. The sequence goes on along the minus strand of NC_051426.1, from coordinate 1,778,863 downwards.
CTCTCTCTCTCTCTCTCTCTCTCTCTAAGTGTCCTAAAAGGCGAGAGGACATATTAGATGGAGTTGGTGTTCCGAATACGCGTGCACGCACGCGCGCGCGCGCGCGCGCGCGCGCGCGTGTGTGTGTGTGTGTGTGTGTGTGTGTGTGTGTGTGTGTGTGTGTGTGTGTGTGTGTGTGTGTGTGTTGTGTGTGTGTGTGTGTGCGTGTATGTGTGTGTACAAAGAGAAGTTATACAGGAGAAAATAAGAAAATAAAAAATAATGGTAATGATAATGACAAAGATAATGATAAAAAGTAATGATAAATAATATAAATGATACAATAATAAAACCAACAACTAAATAAAATAATAATAATAATAATTAGAATTATAAAATAAATAATAACAATAAATAACAATATAATATAATAGAATAATAATAATAATATATAATATATATAATAAAAAAAAAAAAAAAACAAAAACAAAAAAACAATAATAATAAAATGGTAACAATAATAATAATAATAAAGAACAAATAAATAAAATAAACCATATCACAATCACAAGAACAAACAAACGAGACAAGAGAGAGAGAGAGAAAAGAATAATAGAATAATAATAAGGTACAGATATAAGAGAAAAAAAAGAGAACAAGAAGAGAAGGACAAGAACAATAGAGGAGAGAAAGAAAAGAGAAGAGAAGAGGGAAGAGGAGGATAGAAAGAGGAAGAGGAGGAAGAGAGAACAAGAGAGAAGAGAAGGAGGAAGGAAAGAGGAAGAGGAGAGGAGGAGGAGAGGAAAGGAGGAGAGGAGGAAGAGAAAGAGGAAGAGGAGGAGGAGGAGAGAGAAGAGGAGGAGAAGAGGAGGAAGGAGGAGAGAGGAGGAGGAGGAGGAGGGAGGAGGAGGGAGGAGGAGGAGGAGGAAGAGAGAGAGGAGGAGGAGGAGGAGGAGGAGGAGAGGAGGAGGAGGAGGAGGAGGAGGAGGAGGAGGAGGAGGAGGAGGAGGAGGAGGAGGAAGAGAGGAGGAGGAGGAGGAGGAGGAGGAGGAGAACAAGGAGGAGGAGGAGGAGGAGGAGGACAAGGAGGAGGAGGAGGAGGAGGAGGAGAAGAAGGAGGAGGAGGAGGAGGAGGAGGAGGAGGACAAGGAGGAGGAGGAGGAGGAAGAGGAGGAGGAGGAGGAGGAGGAGGAGGAGGAGGAGGAGGAGGAGAACAAGGAGGAGGAGGAGGAGGAGGAGGACAAGGAGGAGGAGGAGGAGGAGGAGGAGGAGGAGGAGGGGAGACTAATGCAAAATAAAATATTCCCGGCCATCCTCCGCTGCCTCGATCCTTCCCCAAATCCGGGGGAGTTTATCAGCACATTATCGTGATTAGATCCCGCAAGGATTAGGAGCGGGTATTAGGACCGAGGTGATTGGCCCGGGATTAGGGATTAGGGAAAAGGTTGGTTGGGAGGAAGGAAGGAAAGATCTGATTATGTGGCGTTTTTTTTTTTTTTTTTTTTTTTTTTTTGAGAAAGGGTGAATTTGGGGGAGGGGGAGGGGGAGGGGGAGGGGAGGTGATGGTGGGGGAAAAGGTGGTGTTGGGGGGAAAGGTGGTGGTGAGGGAAAAGGCGGTGGTGGTGGGGGAAAAGGTGGTGTTGGGGGGAAAGGTGGTGGTGGGGGAAAAGGGGGTGATGGTGGGGAGGAGGGAGTGATGGAGGGGGGGTTGGGTTTGGGGGGGGGGCGATGGTGGGGGAAAGGAAGACATGAAGAAAGTAAAAAGTAAGACGATAAGAGACAAAGAGAAAAGAAAAAAAAAAAAAACAAGGAAAAGAGAATAAAATAACGTTGAAGAAAATATGGAAAGACGCAGAGGAAAGAAAAAAACAGTCAGTAAAAACAGAAAACGTGATAAAGGAATAGAAAATAAGAAAAGATAAAAATAAAAATAATGGATAATAGATAAATAGAAGACAAAAAAAAAAAAATAGTATAATGGATAAAGAAAAACACGAGAAGAAATGGACAAAAATAAATGCCAAAGAAAACGAAAACACACTAAAAGGAAAATACAAAAAAATAAAAAAATAAAAGAGAAAGAAACGCAGTAGAAAGAAAGAAAAAAACGCCAAAAAACTAAATTTATCGAAACAAAATCAATAAGATAAATAATAATAATAATAATAATAATAATAATAATAATAATAATAATAATGATAATGATAATAATAATAATAACAATAATAATAATAATAATAATGATAATGATAATAATAATGATAATAATAATAATAATATTATTATTAACAAGAACAACAAACAGTAATAATAATAATAATGAGACAAAAATACAAAAATAGAGAGAGAGAGAGAGAGAGAGAGAAAGAGAGTGAGAGAGAGAGGGAGAGAGAGGGAGAGAGAGAAAGAGAAAGAGAGAGAGGGGGGAGGAGGGAGGGAGGGAGGGAGGGAGGGAGGGAGGGAGGGAGGGAGGGAGGGAGGGAGACAGAGAGAGAGAGAGAGAGAGAGAGAGAGAGAGAGAGAGAGAGAGAGAGAGAGAGAGAGAGAGAGAGAGAGAGAGAGAGAGAGAGAGAGAGAGAGAGAGAGACAGACAGACAGAGAGAGATAAAGAGAAAGAGATAGAAAGAGAGAGAGAGACAGGAGCACCCCCTATATCCCCTACCCCCACCCCCACTACACCCTACCCTGCCCCCTACCCCCACGTCTCTTCCCTCAGCAACAGACGCACACACAGCCGTCAGCGCCAAAGAAGTATATTTTCAGCCTCGAAGTGAGAGACAGACACGGGCGCGGGGAGCCGACTCGGGCCCTGCCTCGGCTCTCGCGGGGGAGGAGGGGAGGAGGGGAGGAGGGGAGGAGGGGAGGTGCGGGAGGAGGGGAGGTGCGGGAGGAGGGGGAGGAGGGGAGGAGGGGAGGAGGGGGAGGCGGGGAGGTGGGGAAAGAGGGGGAGGAAGAGGAAGAAAACAAAGAGAGAGAAAAGAAGAAAAGTAAAACAAAGGTGGGGAAGGAGGGGAGAAGGGGAGGAGGGGAAGGAGGGGAGGGGGGAAGGAGGGAGAGGGGGGAGGAGGAGAGGAGGGGAGAAGATTAAGGAGGGGAAGAGGGGAGAAGGGGAAGGAGGGGGGAGGGAAGGGAGGGGAAAGAAGGAGGGGGAGAAAGAGAGGGAGAAGGAAGAGGGAGAAAAAGACGGGGAAGGAAGGGAGGAGGGGAAAGAAGGGGAGGAAGGGGGACGGGGAGGGTAAAGAGTTGGGAAGGATTGGAACGAGAGATGGGGAGGTGGAGGGAAAGTAGGGGTTGGGGGGGGTACGGTGAGGGAAGAGGTGGGGGAAGGAGATGGGGAAGAGGGTGGAAAGGGGAAAAGAGGAGGGGGGAGGAGAAGGAAAGGTGAGGAGGAGGAGGAGGAGAAGAAGGAAAGGAGAGGAGGAGGAGGAGGAGGAGGAGGAGGAGAAGGAAAGGTGAGGAGGAGGAGGAGGAGGAGGAAAAGGAGGAGGAGGAGGAGGAGGAGGAGGAGGAGGAGGAGGAAAAGGAGGAGGAGGAGGAGAAGGAGGAGGAGGAGGAGGAGAAGGAAAGGAGGAGGAGGAGGCAGGGCGTTGAAGGAGAGGGGGGTGGGGTGAAAGGCCTAGTGATGGGGAATGAGGGAGGGGAAAGAAAAGAGGAAGTGATAGGAAAAGAGAAGCATGATGAGACGAAAGAGAGAGATGGGAAGGAAAGGGAAAGAGAAAAAGAAAGGCCCAAGAGACGAGAAGGAGACGCAACGGGGAATGGGAGAGGAAGAGGGGAAGAGGGAGAGAGAAGAAAGTCAGAGATCAGGAGAGGAGGAGAGGAGATAAGGAAGACGAAAGAAGAAGGGGGAAAAGGAAAGTGTGGAGTTAAGGAAGGGAAGAGGGAAAGGAGAGAGAAAGTGATATGAGGAAAGGGGAAGAGAAGGGAGAAGGGAGGAAGGGGGGGAGGGAGAGGGGAAGAGGAAGAAAAGACACAGGGGGAAGACAGGGAGAAGGGAAGGAGATGAAAGGGGAGAGAGGAAGGGGTCGGGAGAGGAAGACGAAACATTGAAAGGAGAAGGGGAGGGGGAGGGGGAGGAAAGGGGAAAAGGGAGGGGAAGGGAAGGGAAGGGGGAGAAAAGACGAAAAGTGAAGAGGGAGGGGAGGGGAGAGGAGGCGAGGGGAGAGGAGGGGAGACGAGGGGAGGGGAGAGGAGGCGAGGGGAGACGAGGGGAGACGAGGGGAGGGGAGGGGAGAGGACAAGACGTTCCACATGTCGGTGGGCGAAATGAATTACCTCGGCTTATATTTATGGCTTTTGTGATTATGAGAGCGACGCACAAAAAAAAAGAAGCGAAGTGTCTGTTTGTCTTTTTTTATATCCCTTCCGAAGGCGAGATTTCGTCCTTTTTTTAAGAATTGGGAAGAAAGCGGAAGGAAGTGGGGCGTAGGGTGGGGGGTGGGGGGGGATGATAAATCCCTAAGGCGTAAAAGAATAAATAAATAAAAACACACGGACGCACGCGCGCGAGCACACACACACACACACACACACACACACACACACACACACACACACACACACACACACACACACACACACACACACGCACACGCACGCACACACACACACACACACGCACGCACACACACACACGCACGCACACAGATAATTAGTTGCGCAAATATAATCATTTTCTCGTTCCACTTACTTGATTTTGCTTTGATTACTTGATTAAGTAAGATCATCAACGTGAAGTTCACCTCACCTCAAGTTTATCATTTCGTAAAATAATAATCTTGAACGTTATAAAAAAAGAAAGAAAAAAATGTTTATGTGAATTACGATTTTTTTTCTTTCTTTTGCTTCAGTTTTTGTTGATGTTTTTCTTCTTCTTCTTCTTCTTCTTCTCAAAGTATTTCTTCGTCGCTTTGGCCTTTTTATCTATTTTTCCTTCTTTTATTTATTTATTTATTTGATCGCATTCTGTCCTTGCTCTTGACAGCCATCTTCCCTGTCAAGCGACCCTCGTCATCCGGCATATGTCATCGTCCGGTTCTTCGCGTCAACCGGATTTTTCCCTCCCTGTCATCCCTCCCTTCCTATCTCCCTTCTTTATCCATCTTCCATCTCCTCAGTCTCTATTCACCTTCCCTCCATATCCTCCCTCTTCACCATCCTCCTTCCCTCCCTATCCTCCCTCTCTCCCTGTCCTCTTCCCTCCCTATCCTCCCTCCCTACCATCCTCGCTCTCTGTCCTCTCTCTACCATCCTCCTCCCTATCCTCTCTCTCTTTAACATGTTCCTCCATTCCTATCCATCCAAGCTCTATCCCTTCTCTTTTCTTCTTTCTTTCTTTATTCCATCCATCCATCTATCCTTCTCACTCACCCTCCTTCCCTCCTCTCTCTGCCTCTGTCACTCCCTTCCTCCCTCCTTTTCTCCCTCTCTCTCTCCCTTCCTTTCCTCCTCATCCTCCCACTTCTCTCCCTCCCTCCTCCTCCTCCTTCCCATCCTCGGCATCTGTCCATCGTCCCCTCCATCCTCGTCTTTACGACCTCCTCTTTCAATCCAGCCTCATCTTCCCTCCTTCTCTTCTCTTCTCCTTCCCTCCCTTCCTCTCTCCCTCCTTCTTGCTCTTTACGACCACGACCACCTCCTGTATACACACACACACACACACACACACACACACACACACACACACACACACACACACACACACACACAAACCCACCCCAACACCACATATATTTTTAATATATATATTATATATATATTAAAATATATATATATATATATATATATATATATATTTGTGTGGTGTGTGTGTGTGTGTTATTTATTTTAAAATGTATATATTATAAAATATATATATATTTTAATTATATATATATATATATATATAATAATAATTAATACATATATAAATATATATACACACAAAAAAACACACACACACACACACACACACATATATATATATATATACTATATATATATATATATATATATATATATATATATATAATATATATATATATTATTATATACATATATATTTTATATATATACATATATATACATATATATACATATATATAAAATATATATTTATATATTAATATATATAATATATATATATATATATATATATGGTGTGTGTGTGTGTGTGTGTGTGTGTGTGTGTGTGTGTGTGTGTGTGTGTGGTGTATGTATGATGTGGTGTGTGTTTGTGTGTGTGTGTGTTTATTTATTTATATATGTAAAATATATATTTTATAATATAATATATAATATATATTATATATATAAAACAATACATACATACAATATATACAAAATAAATATAAAATACACCAAACAAACACACACACACACACGCATGAAAACATACATACATACACACACACACACACCACACACACACAACACACACACAATATATATATATATATTTTATATATATAAAATATTATATATATTTTATATATATATATATATTATTTAATACATATAATATATTATTTATATACATATATATATATATATATATATATATATATATATATATATATATATATATATATATTTTTATTTATATATATATATATATATATTATATATATATATATATATTTATATCACACACACACTTACATAAATAAATAAATAAAATCTCTATGCAAAACATATCGAACTACTCCATGATATATCTAGACAAGTAGAGAGAAAGAAAAAAAAAATACAAAAAGAAAAAAAAAAATCCCCCCCAAAGAAAAGAAAGAAAAAAGAAAAAAAAATCCCACAAAAGAAAAAAAAAAAAATCTTGACGGAAAGGCGAGGCGTCGAAGTCAACGCGAGGCCATGACAACGCGACTCCACGATGGCCATGGCGCGAGGGGGGGGGGTGGCCATTGGACACTCCCCTCCCTACCCCCTTCCCTTTCCCCTTTACTTTTCTTCCTTTCTCTCTCTCTCTATTTTTTTTTCTTTTTATTATTTTTCGTTTTTTTTCTTTTTTTCCATTTTTCGTTTCGTTTCTTTTTCTCTTTTTTTCTTATATGTTACGCTCGTCATATTTTTTATTATTCTTTTATTCTTATTCTTATTTCTTCTTTTTCTTATTTTATTTCTTAGTATTTCCGTACTGTTATTGTCTTTATCTTTATTTCTGTCATTATCATCATTATCGTTTCTTTCAATATCATCATTTCATTTATTATCGATATTATTATCATTATCATTGCTATTATTATATTATCATTATTATTATCATTATTATTATTATTATTATTATTATTATTATTATAATCATTATTATCCTCTTTACTATTATCATTACCATCATTCTCACTAATATCCTTATTATTACTTTTGAACGTTTTTTTTCTTCCTTTTCTACCATTTTCTTTCTCTTTTTCCTATTCCTTTCCTCTCCTTTTCTCTAAATTCTCCTGCATGATCCACACTCTCTCTCTCTCTTTTTTCTCTTTTTCTCTTTCTCTCTCTCTCTCTCTGTCTCTCTCTCTCTCTCTCTCTCTCTCTCTCTCTCTCTCTTCTCTCTTTCCCTCTCTCTCATTCCCTCTTTCTCTCGTTCTCCTCCTCGTTTCTCTCCTATCATTTCTCTCTCTCCCTTGCTTTACCGTTTTTCTCCTTCTCTTTCTCTTTTTCCTTCTCCCTCTCCTTCTTTTCCACTTCCCTCTCCCTTGCGTTACCTTTTCTTTCACTTTCTCCTTTTCATCTTTCCGTCTTCCGCCTCCCTTTCACCTTTCTCTTTCTCTTTCTCCTTATTCCTTTTTCGGATCATTCTCTCTTCTTCTCTTTCTCTCTATCTCCATATTTCTTTCTGTCTTTTTATTTTTTCTAATTCCTTCTCTTTCTCTCTCTTCTACTTTTCTAGTTTCAATTTCTCTCTCTTTTCTAATTTACCTTTTTCTTTTTTTCTCTTTTTCTAATTCCTTTTCTCCCTCTCTCTTTCTCTTTTTCTAATTCCTTTTCTCTCTCTCTCTTTCTCTTTTTCTAATTTCCTTTCTCTCTCTCTTTCCCTTTTTCTAATTTCTCTTTCTCTTTTTTTCTAATTCCTTTTTTCTCTCTCTCACCCTTTCTTCTCTTCCCTTTTCCACCTCCATCTCCTCCATATTCCTTTCGCTTTCCTTTTTATTTCATTTCCCTTCTCCCTTCTCCCTTCTCCCCTATGCTTCCCATATTCTATCAATTCTCTCATTCTGTCTATCTCTTCCAATCTCCATTCTCTCCTTCTCCTTTCTTTCTCTTTCGCTCTGTTTCTATTTCGTTTTCTTTCCTTTCTTTTACCCTTTTCTTTTGATTTTCCCTCCTCGATTTTTCCTGTTTTCCTTTCCTTCTTCTCATCCTTTTTATTTACCTTTCTCTTCCTCCCCTTTCTCTCTTATTCCCTCTCCTCTCTTCCTATCCCCCTCCTCCTCCTCCTCTCCCCTTTTCCTATCCCCCTCCTTCTCCTCCTCTCCTCCTCATCCTTTCCTCTCTTCCTCCCTTCTTCCTTCCTATCCTCTCCTCCTTTCCCCTCTTCCTATCTTCTTTTCTCCTTTCCTTCCTCTTCCCTTCTCTCCCTCTCCCTTCTTTCGCAATAAAATCTGCATCGTCAACAATGTTTCTAAGTTTCCGTTCCGCAGTTAGGGCGTGTGCGTGTGCGTGTGCGTGTGCGTGTGCGTGTGCGTGTGCGTGTGCGTGTGCGTGTGCGCGTGCGCGTGCGAGTGTATCCGTATACGTTCGTATACGAGTATGAGTACGAGTACGTGTAAGCGTACATATATATGTATGTGTGAGTATGAGACATGCCTGTGTATGTCCGTGCATGTACGTGTGTGTGTGTGTGCGTAGTGCGTAAACAAGGTGCATTTGACAACGGCCTTCCGTCGACGCCGCTCTGAATAGAAGCCCAAATGACGCACGGGAAGCGCACGCAGCGGCGGAGGAAGGGCTGTTCGGGTGGGCGCTCGGCTGTTCGCTTTCTTGCCCTTTGACTTCATTTCCTTCTATTCGGCGCTCGGGTTGTTCGTTTTCTTGTTCTTTGACTTCATTTCCTTCTATTCGACTCTTTTTTTCGTACTTTCCTTCTTTTATCAAACAAATCGTTCTTTCTCTCTCTCTCTCCATCTCTCTCTCTCTCTCTCTCTTTTTAAAGAGGGGTAAATGGATTAATAAAGTCTGGAAAAAGGAATGGGGAAGGAGAGAAAGAGAGGCGAAAGGGTAGAGGAAAGAGGGAGGAAGGAAGAAGAAATAGAAGACGGAAGAAGAAAGAGAAACAAGGAAAGAGAAGCCAAAAGAGATGAAAAGGGGAGAAGGAGAGAGAACAGATTGACGAGAGAAGCAAAAGGATAGAATGGGGAATAAGAAGGAGATAAGGAATAGGATAAGGGT
>NC_051426.1:1759549-1764549 GCF_015228065.2 Penaeus monodon | reverse complement strand
CCCCTTTCCTACCCCTTTCCCCCCCACCCCCTTGCCCCCCCATAACCCCCTTCCCCAAATTTTTTTCCCCCCCCTTTTCCCTTTTCCTTTCCCCCCTTTCCTTTCCCTTTTTCCTTTCCCTTCCCCCCTTCCTTCCCCTTTTTTCCTTCCTTTCCCCCCTTCCTTCCCCCCCCCTACCTTCCCTCCCTCCCTTCCTTTTCCCCCCTCCCCCTTTCCCTTCCCCTTTCCCCCTTCCTTCCTTTTCCCCTTCCCTTCCCTTTCCCTTTCCTTTTCCCCCTTTTTCCCCCTTCCTTTCCCCCCCTTTCCCCCCTTTCCTTTCCCCTTTCCTTCCCTCCCCCATTCCTTTTCCCTTTTCCCCCCTTCCCCCCCCTTTCCTTTCCCCCCTTTCCCCCCCCCCCTTCCCCCTTCCTTCCTCCCTTCCCTTTCCCCCTTTTTTTCCTTCCCTTTCCCCCCCTTCCTTCCCCTTTTTTTCCCTTCCCTTTCCCTTTCCCCCCTTCCTCCCCCTTCCCTTTCCCCCCTTTTCCCTTTCCCCCCTTCCTTTTCCCTTTCCCCCCTTCCTTTCCCCCCTTCCTTCCTCCCCTTCCCTTTCCCTTTCCCCCCTTTTCCCTTTTTTCCCCCCCCCTTCCTTTTTCCCCCCTTCCTTCCTTCCCCCTTTCCCTTCCCCTTTCCCCCCCTTTTCCCTTTCCCTTTCCCTTCCCCCCCTTCCTTTTTTCCTTTTTCCCTTCCCCTTTCCCTTTCCTTCCTCCCTTCCTTCCTTTCCTTCCCCCCTTCCTTCCTCCCTTCCTTCCTTCCCCCCTCCCTTCCTTCCTTCCTACCTTCCTTCCTTCCTTTCCCCTTTTCCCCCCCCTTCCCTTTCCCCCCTTTCCCTTTCCCTTCCCTTTCCCCCCTTCCCTTTCCCCCCCCCCCTTCCCCTTTCCCCCCCTTCCTTCCCCTCCCCCCCTTCCCTTTCCCCCCCTTTCCCCTTTCCTTTCCCCCCTTCCCTTCCCCTTTTTCCTTTTTCCCCCTTTCCCTTTCCCCCCCCCCCTTCCTTCCCCCCTTCCCCCCCTTCCCCTTCCTTTCCCCTTTCCCCCCTTCCTTCCCCCCCTTCCCCCCCTTCCCCTTTCCCCCTTCCCCTTTCCCCCCTTTCCTTTTTTCCCTTTTCCCCCCTTTTCCCTTCCCCTTTCCTTTCCCTTTTCCCTTTTCCCTTTCCTCCCCTTCCTTCCCCCCTTCCCCCTTTCCCCCCTCTCCCCTTTCCCCCCTTCCTTTCCCTTTCCCTTCCCCCCCTTCCTTCCTCCCCCTTTCCCCTTTCCCTTTCCTTCCTTCCTTCCTCCCTTCCCCCTTTCCCCTTTCCCTTTCCCCCCTTCCTTCCTTCCTTTCCCTTCCCCCCTTCCCCCCCTTTCCCTTTCCCCCTTTCCCCCCCTTCTTTCCCCCCTTTCCTTTTTTTCCCCCTTTCCCCCCCTTCCCCTTTCCCCCCCCCCCTTCCTCCCCCTTCCCTTTTTCCCCCCTTCCTTTCCTTCCCTTTTCCCTTTTCCCCCCCTTTTCCCTTTCCCTTCCCCCCCTTCCTTTCCCCTTCCTTCCTCCCCTTTTCCTTTCCCTTTCCCCCCCTTTCCCTTTCCTTTTTCCCCTCCTTTTCCCCCTTTCCCCCCCTTCCTTCCTCCCTTTTCCCTTTCCCCCCTTCCTTTTCCCCCCCCCTTCCTTTCCTTTTCCCCCTTCCCCTTCCCCCCCTTCCTTTTCCCCCTTCCTTCCCCCCTTCCTCCCTTCCCCTTTCCTTTCCCTTCCCTTCCTTCCCCCCTTCCTTTCCCTTCCTCCCCTTTCCTTTCCCTTTCCGTCCCCCCCTTCCTTTTCCTTCCCTTCCTTTTCCCTTTTCCTCCCTTTTTCCTCCCCTTTCCCTTTCCCTTTCCCCCCTTCCTTCCCTCCCCCTTTCCCTTCCCTTTCCCTTTCCCTTTCCCCCCTTTCCCTCCCCTTTCCCTTTCCCCCCTTCCTTTCCCTTCCCCTTCCTTTCCCGCCTTCCTTCCCTTCCCTTCCCCCCCCTTCCTTCCTTTCCCCCCCTTCCTTCCTCCCTTCCTTTCCCCTTTTTTTCCTTTTCCTCCTTCCTTCCTTCCCCCCCCCTCCTTCCCCCCCTTTTCCCCCTTCCTTCCTTCCTTCCTCCCTTTTCCTTCCCCTTTTTCCTTTCCCTTTCCCCCCTTCCTTCCCCCTTTCCCTTTCCCTTCCTCCTTTTCCCTTTCCTTTCCCCCCTTCCCTTTCCCTCCCCTTCCCCTTTCCCTTCCCTTTCCCTTTCCCTTTCCTTTCCCTTTCCCTTCCCCCCCTTTCCCCCCTCCCTTTCCCCCCTTCCCTTTCCTCCTTTCCCCTCCTTCCTTCCTTCCCCCTTCCTTCCCCTTCCCTTTCCCTTTCCCCTTCCCTCCCTTCCTTCCTTCCTCCCCCTTCCCCTTTCCCCCCTTCCCTTTTCCCTTCCCCCCCTTCCTCCTCCCTTCCTTCCTTCCTTTTCCCCCCCCTTCCCCCTTCCCCCCCTTTTCCTTCCCCTTTCCTTTTCCCTTCCCCCCCTTCCTTCCCCCCCTTCCCTTTCCTTTTCCTTTTCCCTTTCCCTTCCCTTTCCCTTTCCCTTTCCTTTTCCCCCCTTCCTTTTTCCCCCCTTCCCTTTCCCCCCTTCCTTCCTCCCCTTTCCCCCCCCCTTCCCCTTTCCCCCCTTCCTTCCCCCTTCCTCCCTTTCCCCCTTTCCTCTTTCCCTTTCCCTTTTTTTTCCTTTTCCCTTTCCTTTTCCCCCCTTTCCCTTTCCCTTTCCCCCCCTTCCCTTCCCCCCTTCCCCTCCCTTCCCTTCCCTTTCCCTTCCCCCCTTCCTTCCCTTTCCCCCTTTCCTTCCCTTCCTTCCTCCCTTCCTTCCTTCCTCCCCCCCTTCCTCCCTTCCTTCCTCCCTTCCCTTTTCCCTTTCCCTTTCCTTTCCCCCCCCTCTCCCTTCCCCCTTCCCTTTCCCTTTTTCCTTTCCCTTTCCCCCCTTCCTTCCCCCCTCCCTTTCCCTTCCCCCCCCTTCCTTCCTCCCCTTTCCCCCTTCCTTCCTTCCCTTTCCCCCCCTTTTTCCTTTTCCTCCCCCCTTTCCCTTTTCCCCTTCCCCCCTTCCCCCCTCCCCCTTTCCTTTTTTTCCCTTTTGCCTTCCCCTTTCCCTTTCCCTTTCCCCTCCCTTTCCCCTTCCTTTCCCCCCCCTCCTTTCCCTTTCCTTTTCCTTTTCCTTTCCCCCCCCCTTCCTCCCTTTCCCTTTCCTCCCTTTTTCCTTTCCCTTTCCCTTCCTCCCCTTCCTTCCTCCCCTTTTCCCTTTCCCTTTTTTTCCTTCCCCCCTTTTCCCTTCCCCTTCCCCCCCTCCCGTCTTCCCCTTCCCTTTCCTTTTCCCTTCCCCCCCTTTTCCCTTCCCTTTCCCCCCTTTTCCCTTTCCTTTTCCCCCCCCTTTCCCTTTTTCCCTTTCCCCTTTCCTCCCCCCCCTTCCTTCCTTCCTTTTCCCCCTCCTTTCCTCCTTTCCCCCTTCCTTCCTTCCCCCTTCCTTCCTTTTTTTCCTTCCTCCCCCCTTCCTTTTCCCCGTCCTCCCTTCCTTTTCCCCCCCTTCCTTCCTTCCTTCCTTCCTTTCCCCCTTCCCTTTTTTCCCCTTTCCCCCTTCCTTCCTTCCTTCCTTCCCTTCCCCTTTCCCCCCTTCCTTTTCCCTTTCCCTTTCCCTTCCCCCCTCCCCTTCCCCCTTTCCCTTTCCCCCTTCCCTTCCTTTCCCCCCTTCCTTCCCCCCCTTTCCCCCCCTTTTCCCCCCTCCTTCCTTTCCCCCCTTTCCCTTTCCCTTTCCCTTTCCCTTTCCCCCTTCCTTCCCCCCCTTCCTTCCTCCCTTCCTTTCCTCCCTCCTTCCTCCCCCTTTCCTTTTTCCCCCCTTCCCTTCCCCCCTCCCTTTTCCCTTCCCTTTCCCCCCTTCCTTCCCCTTTCCCCCCCTTCCTTCCCCCCTTCCTTCCTTCCCCCCCCTTCCCTTCCCCCCCTTCCCCTTTCCCCCCCTTCCCCTTCCCCTTCCTTTTCCCCCCCTTCCTTCCCTTTCCCTTCCCCCCTTTCCCCTTTCCCTTCCCTTCCCCCTTTCCCTCCCTTCTCCCTTCCTCCCCCTTTCCTTCCTTTTCCCTTCCTTTCCTTTTCCCTTTTCCTTCCTCCCCCCCCCTTCCCCTCCCCTTTCCCCTTTCCCCCCCTTCCTTCCTTCCCCTTTTCCTTTTCCCCTTTCCCCCTCCCTTTTCCCTTTCCCCCCTTTTCCCTTCCCCCCCTTTTTCCCTTTCCCCCTTCCTCCCCCCTTTTCCCCCCCCCCCCTCCCTTCCTTCCCCCCCTTCTTTCCCTTTCCTTCCCTTTCCCTTTCCCTTTCCCCCCCCTTCCTTCCTCCCTTCTTTTTCTTCCCTTTTCCCCCCTTCCTTCCTTCCCCTTTCCCTTTCCCCCCTCCCTTTTCCTTTTCCCTTTCCCTTTTTTCCCCCTTCCTCCCCTTCCTTCCTTCCTTTCCTTTTTTCCTTTTTTCCTTCCTTTCCCCCTTCCCCTTTCCCCCCCTCCTTCCCCCCCTTCCTTCCTTTTCCCCCCTTCCCCTTTCCTTTTCCCCTTTCCCTTTCCCTTCCCCTTTCCCTTTCCTTTTTCCTTCCTCCCTCCCCCCCTTCCTTCCTCCCTCCCTTCCTTCCCTTTCCCTTTCCCCCCTTCCCCTTTCCCCCCTTCCTCCCTTCCTTTTTTTCCTTCCTTCCTCCCTTCCTTTTCCCCCTTTCCTTTTCCCCCCTTCCTTCCCCCCCCTTCCTTCCTTTCCCCCTTCCTTCCTTCCTTCCTTCCCCCCCTTTTCCCTTTTCCTCCCCCCCCCTTCCCCCCTTCCTTCCCCCCTTCCTTCCTTCCCTTCCCTTCCCCTTCCTCCCCCTTTCCCTTCCCCCTTTCCCTTTCCCTTTTCCCTTTCCCTTCCCCTTTCCTTCCTTTCCCCTTTTCCTTCCCCCTCCTTCCTTCCCCTTTCCCTTCCCCCCCTTTTCCCTTTTCCCCCCTCCTTTCCCCCCCTT
>NC_051426.1:1743107-1748107 GCF_015228065.2 Penaeus monodon | reverse complement strand
CCTCTCCCCTCCACCCATTACTGCCCTCAGCAGCTCCCCTTCTCCACCCTTTCCCCCCTCTTTTCCTTCCCCATTCTTCATTATCCCTTTCTTCCTTCTCCCTATCCCCCTCCCCCTCCCCCATCCTCCACCCCACCCGCTCCTACCCATCTCTTCGCTTTCCCTTCCCCCCTCCCCATCACTCCCTCCCTCTCCCCCTATCCCTCCCTCTCCCTCACCCTATCCTTCTCTCCCCCCCTCCTCTCCCTCCCCCCTTTCGCCCTATCCCTCCCTTCCCCTCCCTACCCCATCACCCTCCCCTCTCCCTCACCCACACAACCCTCCATCCGCCCTCCACCGCAACCAATCCCGCCGCCCATCCCGCCCGCACGCCCATCCCGCCCGCCTGTCCATCCCGCCCGCACGTCCATCCCGCCCGCACGCAAGCACGCCCATCCCGCCCGCCTGCACGCCCACCCATCCCGCCCATCCCGCCCGCCCGCCCGCCTGCACGCCCACCCACCCCGCCCATCCCGCCCGCCCGCCCGTCTGCACGCCCGCCCATCCCGCCCGCACGCCCGCGTTAGTCTCGATGATCTACCGGCGCTTTAAAATATGTAAATCGGCCCCTTAACGTCCCATTGAGGGAATTATTCAATATTGATGACAATATCAATATGCCCAGACCTTTCGCCCTCCCGGGATAAATTACGGGCGGGGGGGAGAGGGGGAAGGGGAGGGGAGGGGAAGGGGAAGATAATGGGGAGTGGGGGCAAGGAAGTGTGAGAGGGGAAGGGGAAGGGGAAGGGGAAGGGGAAGGGGGAAGGGGATAGTGGGGGAGGGGGCAAGGAAGTGAGAGAGGGGAAGGGAAGGGAGAGGGGAAGGAGAAGGGGGAGGGAGAGAGGGAGATAGCGGGGGAGGGGGGCAAGGGAGACGGGGAGAGGGAAAGAGAGTGGGGAGGGGGAGATAGTGGGGGAGAGGAGTAAGGGAAGGGGAAGGAAGTGAGGGGGGACAAGGGAAGGGGGGCAGGGGTTGGGGCAGAGGGGAAGAAGTGAGAGAGGGGGAGAGGAAAGGGGACAGTGGAGTGAGGAATTTAGTGGGGGAGGGGCGGCGCGAGGGGGAAGTGAGGAGGGGGGCAAGAAAAAGGGACAGAGGAGGGAGGGAGAGATATTGAAAAGAATGAGGGGGAAGGAGAAGGGTGAGAGATAGTAGGGGGGGGGAGAATGAGGGGGGGCAAGGAAAAGGGACAGGGGATTGGGAGAGACAGAGGGAATGAGAGAAAAGGAGGAGGTGAGAGAGTGAGGCAAGAGAAGGGGAGGTATGAGAGGGAGGAGGGGAAAATTAAGAGGAAGGAAGTGAGGGAGGCAAGGGAAGGGGACAGCGATTGTGGGGGAGGAGGAGGAGGAGGAGGAGGAGGAGGAGGAGGAGGAGGAGGAGGAGGAGGAGGAGGGGAGGAGGAGGAGGAGGAGGAGGAGGAGGAGGAGGAGGAGGAGGAGGAGGAGGAGGAGGAGGAGGAGGAGGAGAAGAAGGAGGAGGAGGAGGAGGAGGAGGAGGAGGAGGAGAAGGAGAAGGAGAAGGAGAAGGAGAAGGAGAAGGAGAAGGAGAAGGAGAAGGAGAAGGAGGAGAAGGGGACTGAGAGAGTGGAAGACAAGGGATAGGGAGGGGGAGGGAAGGGGGGAGGGGAGTGATGAAACGGGAATCCCCGGATGGAAGGGGGGGGGAGTAGGAATTGCCTATTCGTGTAATGCTAAACAACGAATATGTTAACATATATTAATATATGTTAACATATGGATCGACAGATAAATAGATAGATAATAAGATATAGACAGTTAAATAGACAACAGATAGACTGATAAAAAAAATGATCGATAGATAGATAAGTAGATATCTAGCTAGAAATATACAAAGCTAAACAGAAAAACATAGAGATAGACAGACAGATAGACAGACAGTGATAGACTAAGAACTACATAGATAGATAGGTAATAGGTATATACAGACAGGTATATATCATAAAATAAACAAAATAAATAAAACAAACGGATAAACAAACACATAAAAACGGAATAAACAAATGCAGAAAATATAACGATCACCACAAGTAATTAACAAAAAAAAAACTAACAACAAAAAGGGTAAGAAAGATAATGTTTTACAAAAAAATAAAAAGAAACAAACAAAAAGTCACATCAAAAATTCATTACAAGAAAACAAGAACAATAACAAAGAAGAACAATAACAAACATCTACACAGAAAAACAACAACAATAAAGAAACAAAAACAACAAGGAAAAAGAAAACACTTGAAGAATAACCCTAATAAGGGAGGAGGGGGAGGGGGAGGGGGAGGGGGAGGGGGAGGGGGAGGAAGGGATTAAAAAGGAACTAAAGAACGAGAGAGAGAGAGAGAGAGAAAGAGAAGGAAAGAGAAAGAGAGAGAGAGAGAGAGAGAGAGAGAGAGAGAGAGAGAGAGAGAGAGAGAGAGAGAGAGAGAGAGAGAGAGAGAGAGAGAGAGAGAGAGAGAGAGAGAGAGAGAGAGACAAAGACAGAGAGAGAGAAGAGAAAGAGAGAGAGAAACAAGAAAACAAGAGACAAATGAAAAAAGAGAGATAAAAAGGAGAGCGTGAAGCGGGCGTGATGACATCGCGGGCGTGGGCGTAGGGAATGAGGAGGGGGAGGGGGGAGGGGGTCAGATAGGTGCGGCTGGCCATGGGCGGAGGGAGTCGGATGGCCTTATCTGGATGGCCCTCGACGTTTCAGGGGGGGGGGATAGAAAGAGGGGGAAGAGGGGGAGGAAGAGGAGGAGGAGGAGATAAAGAGAGGAGGAGGAGGAAAGACGGGAAGGAGGAAGAGGAGGAGGAGGAGATAAAGAGAGGAGGAGGAAGAGGAGGAGGAGGAGATAAAGAGAGGAGGAGGAAGAGGAGGAGGAGGAGATAAAGCGAGGAAGAGGAGGAGGAGGGGGAGGAGATAAAAGGAGGAGGATATGAAGAAGACAGAGGGATCGAGAAGAATGGAAGAGAAGAGAAGAGGAGGAGGAGGAGGATGAAAAGTTGAAGAAGGAAGATAGAGGGAGGAGATAAAGGAAGGAGGTGGAGGAAGAAAGAGAAGGCCAAGAAGAAGGAGGAGGGAAAAAGGAGGAGAGGAAATAGAAAGAAAAATATCGGAAGGAGATAAATTGAGTGGGACGGAAAAAGGGAAGATGAAAGCGGAGGAGGAAGAGAGGGAGGAGGAGGAGGAAGAGAGGGAGGAGGAGGAGGAGGAAGAGAGGGAGAAGGAGAAGGATGAGAGGGAGAAGGAGAAGGATGAGAGGGAGGAGGAGGAAGAGGAAGAGAGGGAGAAGGAGGAGGAAGAGAGGGAGAAGGAGAGGAAGATAAGGAGATAAAGGAAGGGTGAAGAGGAGAGGAAGAAGATAGAAGAAGTAGGAGGAAGAAAAAGAGGATGGAAAGAAGATAAAGGAAGAGGATGAAGGGGGAGGAGGGGGAAGATGGAAGAGGAGGAGGAAGAAAAGGAAAAGGAGAAAGATATACAAGAAGGAGAGGGAAGAAATAGAAGTTGAGGAGAATGGGAAAAAGAGAGAAAAAAGGATGGAGGAGGAGGAGGAGAAAGAGGAGGAGAGAGAGAGGCGAAAGAGAGGGAATAGGAGGTGGAGAAGAGAAAAGAAAAGATGGAGGAGGAGGAGAAAGAGATGGAGAGAGAGAGGCGAAAGAGAGGGGATAGGAAAAGGAGACGTGTGAGGCAGTGAATGGAATGGGAAAAGAGAGAAAGGCAAACGAAGGAGGTAGATGAGGAAAATGAGAAGAGGAGGAGGGGGAGAGGAAGAGAAGTAAAGGAGAGAGTACAAGGGGGACGAGGAGAAGAAAAAGAAGAAATAGGAAAATGGTTGACGAAGGAGAAAAAGGGAAAATGTGAAAATAAAGAAGCACAAAGCGAGAAGCGAGTAGAGAGGAACTGAAAAAGACGAGAGAGAGAGAGAGAGAGAGAGAGAGAGAGAGAGAGAGAGAGAGAGAGAGAGAGAGAGAGAGAGAGAGAGAGAGAGAGAGAGAGAGAGAGAGAGAGAGAGAGAGAGAGAGAGAGAGAGCAGCAAAACGACACTACATGAAACGAAATACAACAAAACATTATAACCATAATTCAATCAATTCCCTCCATTTTTCTCCCCCTTTCTTCTTCCTCCATTTACTCGTCTACTTATGGATCTCATTATTATTTTCCTCCTCCTTCCATCCTTTTTTTATCCATATAATTTTTATCACCTTTTTCCTTCCCCCTTTCTTCTGTCTACCACTCTTGTTGTTTCTGCTATTTCCTCCTTTATCGTTGTTGTTCTTGCTCTTGTTGCCACTGCCTTTTGTTACTGTTTTATCGCTTTATCTCCCGACTCCTCCCCCCCCCCCCCTCGTCTCCTCCCCCTCCCTTTATCTTCCTCTCCTTCTCCTCTTTCTCTCCTCCCTTCGTCTCTTCTCCCTCTCTTTATCTTCCTCTTCTCTCTTCGTTTCCTCTCCCTTCCTTAATCTTCTTCTCCTCCTCTTTTTATCTTTCTCCTCCCTTCGTCTCCTCTCCCTCCCTCTATCTTCCCCTCTTTCTCTTTTTCTTCCTTCTCCTCCCTCTATCTCCTGTCCCTCCTCTTCCTCCTTCTCGTCCTCCTTCCTTCATCTCTTCCCCTTCCTTTATTAGTCGATTTTTTTTATTATTCCCACATTTCCTTTCCTATTTTACGAAATATTCACTTCATATTTCTTTTACATCAAAAATAAAATCACAACAAAAATCAAAAGACAATTTTCACAATCGACATAGCGATTAAAAATATAATAATAATAATAATAATAATAATAATAATAATAATAATAACAATAATAATAATAATAATAATAATAATAATAATAATAATAATGATAATAATAATAATAATAATTTTAAACACAACCTAACAAAACAAAAAAAAGTAAAATAAGATAACAAAACAGTAATCAATAAGTAAAATAAGCAAATAAAATCTAAAAACAAGCAAAATAAGA
>NC_051426.1:1720607-1733107 GCF_015228065.2 Penaeus monodon | reverse complement strand
CGTCGAGTGTGGCATCCCGGAGCTTCTGCGGGCGAGGCTGTGTCAATTTCGGGAGGCTGATTTCGGGAGGCCGATTTCGGGAGGCCGATTTCGGGAGGCTGATTTCGGGAGGCCGATTTCGGGAGGCCGATTTCGGGAGGCCGATTTCGGGAGGCCGATTTCGGGAGGCCGATTTCGGGAGGCCGATTTCGGGAGGCTGATTTCGGGAAGCTGATTTCGGGAAGCTGATTTCGGGAGGCCGATTTCGGGAGGCCGATTTCGGGAGGCCGATTTCGGGAGGCCGATTTCGGGAGGCCGATTTCGGGAGGCCGATTTCGGGAAGGCTGATTTCGGGAGGCCGATTTCGGGAGGCTGATTTCGGGAAGCTGATTTCGGGAGGCCGATTTCGGGAGGCTGATTTCGGGAGGCCGATTTCGGGAGGCCGATTTCGGGAGGCCGATTTCGGGAGGCCGATTTCGGGAGGCCGATTTCGGTAGGCTGGGGTTTCTGCGCCAATGCCCTTTATTTATCTCGAGTGGAATAAAACACAAATCACCTTTCCTTTATTCAACACTCGCGCAGGTCTCTCTCTCCTGTTTGCACGCTCGGCCAGCGTTGTCTTAATAATGCTTGTTTACGCTTCTTTCATTTACTCAGAGGGAGAGAGAGAGAGAGAGAGAGAGAGAGAGAGAGAGAGAGAGAGAGAGAGAGAGAGAGAGAGAGAGAGAGAGAGAGAGAACGAGAGAGAAAGAAAAAGAGAATGAAAGAAAGACAGAGAGAGAAAGAATGAAAGAAAGAAAAAGAAAGAGAGAGAAACAACTTTCCTCCGCCCTCGGTTTCTCTTCCTGGTCAATCAGTGTGTCAAGCAGCCACGTGACAAGGGAAAAGATAGTGATCATAATGCACGAAAATGGTGAAGCGAACTTAACCTGGGCATATGTCAGTATAGTGAAGGCGGACATGGAAAGTGGATATATATGTGAAGTAAAAGAATACAGTAAGAGGGGGGAGGGTTAATGTTGCATTTATGGTGCAATGTGTATGGTGTGTGACTCGTAGTTCGTTCTGAAGGATGTATGGTGTATAGTATATTTCGTTGACAAATATGGTGACATAGGAAAGACAATTTTTTTTTCTCTCTCTTTTTTTACTCATCTTTCTTTTCCTCTTTCCCTTCTTGATACAGCTTTCTCTTTCTCCTCCTCCTTTCCTACACTTTACTTTCCTCTCCTCTCCTCTTCTTCTCTTCCTCTCTTCTTCTTCTCCTTCTTCTTCTTCTTCTTTTTCTTCTTTTTCTTCTTCTTCCTCTTATCATTATTATCATTATTATTATTATTATTATTATTATTATTATTATCATTATTATTATTCTCCTTCTCCTTCTACCTTCTTCTTTTTCTTGTTTTTCTTCTTTTTCTTCTTTTTTCTCCTTTTTCCCCTCCCAATTCCCCTCCTCCTCCTCCACCCTCCCCTCTCCCCCTCCACGTCCCCTCACAAATACGAAAATAAACCAGACTTAACGAAAAGACAAATAACAATAAAACAAAACAAAAAAGCAAAAACAAAGAAGAAAACACAATAACGAATAAACACAACATAAAACGCAAAAAAAAAATGTATGAATGAACTAACAAAACCAGAAAAAGAAAGAGCAACACCAAATGAAAGAGGGATTGAGATAACACGCGATAATAAGCACACAAAGGAATGGGAAAAAAATCCGAAGAATTAAAAAAAGATGGAAGGAAAGAAGAGAGACTGGGAAGGAGAATGAAGGAGAGAGAGAGAAAGAGCGGGGAGAGGATGGAGAGGAAAAGAGGGAGAGGAAAGGAAAGAGAAGGTAGGAAAGGGGGGAAGGGGAAGGGAGAGGGAGAGGGAGGGAGAGAGAGAGAGGGAGGGAGGGAGGGAGAGAGAGAGAGAGAGGAAGAGAGAGAGAGAGAGACAGAAAGAACGAAAAACAGGAGAGAAAGAAAGAAAGAGACCAAAACAAACAAACAAAAGACAGGAGAGAAGCGAAAGCAGGCCAGGATGACTGTCAGACGCCCCCCCCCTCCTCCCTCCCTCCCCCCCTTGAGATCCTCCGCCGCTGCCTCCTTAACCGGAACTTCCTACGCGTCCTTCACTCCTTCGAACACGTCCTGCCCTTCCTTCTTCCTCTTCCTCTTCTTCCTCTTCCTCCTCTTCCTCTTCCTCCTCCTCTTTTTCCTTCCTCCTCTTCTTCTTCCTACTTCCTCCTCTTCTTTTTCCTTCCCCATCCTTCTTTTTTCTTTGTTTTCGTCTATATGTTTTCGCATATTTTGTTTATTGTTTCCTTATATCTCTTTCTTCTTTTTCTTCTTCCTTCTCCTCCTCATCCTTTTATCACCATCACCACCACCACCACCACCACCACCATCATCATCACCATCACCACCACCACCATCATCATCACCATCACCACCACCACATCATCATCACCATCACCACCACCACCATCATCATCATCACCATCACCATCACCACCATCATCATCATCATCATCACCATCACCATCATCACCATCACCACCACCATCATCATCACCATCACCACCACCACCACCACCATCACCATCACCACCACCATCACCATCACCACCATCATCATCATCATCACCATCACCACCACCATCACCATCACCACCATCATCATCATCATCACCAACACCACCACCATCATCATCACCATCATCATCATCACCATCACCATCACACCATCATCATCACCATCACCACCACCACCACCACCATCACCACCACCATCATCACCACCACCACCATCATCATCACCATCACCATCACCACCACCATCATCACCATCACCATCACCACCATCATCATCACCACCACCACCATCATCATCATCATCATCACCATCACCACCACCATCATCATCACCACCATCATCATCACCATCATCATCATCATCATCATCACCATCACCACCACCACCATCACCACCATCATCATCATCATCATCATCATCATCATCATCATCATCACCATCACCACCACCACCATCATCATCATCATCATCATCATCATTATTCTCCTCCTCCTGGATTATGAGGAGAAAGAGGAGGAAGAAAGAAGTGGAAGAAACGAAAGGAGAAAAGGAGGAAAAGAAACGGAGACGGAAACAGGGAGAGACGCGGAGGAGAGAAAATACGAGAAATAAGATAAAATAAGAGAAAAAATAAAGAAAACAAAACCAACCAATAAAGAAAGAGAAAAAAAAAAACAGAAAAAAACAAGAACGAAAAGGATGGATGGAAACCAAACATTAAAAAAACACAATTCGGGAAATAAAACATAAAACAGTAACACCAAGTCACGAAAAAAAGAAAAAGAAAAAAAAAACAAGGCCAGAAAACAACAACAAAACAGGAAAAAAATAACAAGTAAAACAAGTAAAGAAAAAAACACAAAATAAACAACAAAAACAAACAACAAGGCGAGAAAACAAAAAAAACAAAAAAAACAAAAAAACAAGACAAAATACAAAAAAAAAAAAAAAAAAAAAAAAAAAACAGAAGAAAAAAGATCGAAAAAAAAAAACTTTTCGAGCCAAAGTTCGCGTCACAAAACACAGGTAACGAAGCCAAGGCCCTCACCTCACCTGGGCTCCTGAACCACCTGAGCAGATGTACCGGTTCGCTAGTCTCATACTGGGGGAGGGGGGGTGGGGTGAGGGCAGGGGAGACAGGGAGGAACGAAAGAGGGTGGGGGTGAGGGCAGGGGAGACAGGGAGGAACGAGGGGGGCGTTGGGGGTGAGGGCAGGGAGACAGGGAGAGAGCAGAAAGAGCGGTAGGGAGGTTGCAAGGAAGGGGAGGGAGGGGGAAGGTTGGTGAGGAGATGGGGTAGGGAGAGAGCAGAAGAGGGGGTGGGGGAAGAGGCTGTAAAGATGGGGGAGAGGGGGAGGGCAGCAGAGAGACAGGGAGAGAGCAGAAAGGGAGGGAGGTTGCAAGGAGGCAGACTGTTGTGAGGAAGGAGGGATGTTGCAAAGAGAGGAAAGAAGGGGGAGGGGATGTTGCAAAGAAGGGAAGGGGATGTTGCAAAGAGAGGAAAGAAGGGGGAGGGGATATTGCAAAGGAAAAGGTTGCAAGGGAATGAGGGGGAAACCTTGCAAAGAGGGTTAGGGAGGTTGCAAAGCATAGAGGGGGTAGAGGAGGAAGAGAGAGAAGGGAGGCTGCAAGGAAGGTGGGTCAGGGAGGGGAGAGGGGGCAGAGGGGGAGAAGGGTTGCAAAGGGGGGGGGAGGATGCAGGTGCACCAGTTCTCCTTCGTACCTGCTTTGCAAATATACGAAGTGGGGGAGGGAAGACGAGGAGAGAAAGTGAGAGACTAGAGAAGGAGATTATGGAAGGGAGGGAGAGAGGGAGGAGAATACTGGGGAAGAGATGGAGGGATGACGGAGACGGAAACAGAGAGAGAAGGAGAAGGATAGAAGGGAAAGAGAGAGAGGAAGAAGGAGGGAAAGGGAAAGTTTGAGAGAGAGAGAAGAAAGAGAGAGAGAGAGAGAGAGAGAGAGAGAGAGAGAGAGAGAAATAGATGGAGAGAGATGTAGAGAGAGAGAGAGAGAGAGAGAGAGAGAGAGAGAGAGAGAGAGAGAGAGAAGAATCATACCCGAGTACATTTAATGCTCTATTTTCTTTCTCTTACATCTCTCGCTCTCTCTTTTCCTCCAGATCTTCCAAGTCCGTCTTTATCATCGTACGTTTTGCTTTTCGGTCCACCAATTATTTCTTCTGTCACAATTTCCACTACGAATAATCTCAAATTATCATAAGTTGTTGTGACCTGTTTTTATTTTCACTTGCTCTCATTTTTTTTCCTTTTCGTTATTCCTATTCCATCGCTATCATTATCATCTTTATCACAATTGCTATTAAAGTTCACCACAATAATCACGATCAACATAATTATCACTCATTGTCATCCTCTTCTTCTTCCTCTTCCTCCCCTCCCATTCTTATCATTATTCTCCACAACTATTTCTCCCTTCCTTCTTTTATTTTTCTCTTCTGATTGCCCTTTCCGCCCAAGCCTCTATTTTCAGCTTGAGATACTCTACTTCGAATAATAAAAAAAAAAAAAATAAAAAAAATCCGACTTTCAATTTTCATTCTAATCAACGTGTCTTTTCGGCTCAAGCAATGTTCGATTTTCAATCTCCTTTCAAATTGCTTTTCTATCTTTCCTCCCAGGCATGGTGATTCCTGCAAATTCCAAAATTGTTGTTGCTGTTGTTAGTTTATCATTATCGTCATTAGCTGCAGTATTAACATTAGTATATTTATTGTTATTATCATTATTAATGCTTCTATTATCAATATTATTATTACTTTTATTTGCGTAAATATCCTTATCATTGTTATTATTATCATTAGTAGTAGTAGCAGTAGTACTATCATTATCATAATCATTATTATCATTATCAATATAATTGTCATTATCATTATTATTATTATTATTAACAGTATCATCATCATTATTATCATTATCATTATTATTGATAGTAGTAGTAGTAGTAGTAGTAGTAGTAGTAGTAGTAGTAGTAGTAGTAGTAATAGTAGTAGTAGTAGTAGTAGCAGTAGTAGAAGTATTTCATTATTATTATCATCATCCTTACCATCACAATATATATCTATATGCATATAATGACATTGTTTTTGTTATCATTGTTATCATCAATATTATTAGCAGTACTGATTTTATAATTATCATTACTGTCCTTATTAAGTTCATTATCACGAACGTAATTACTCTTTTATTATATCATGGTCATCATTTGTGTGTGTCTTTATATATATATATATATTATATATATATATATATATTATATTATATATAATATATATATTATATATATATATATATATATATATAATATATATATATATATATATATATATATATAATAGATATATAATATAATATATATATATATATATATATATATATATATTTATACATATATATACACATCTACTTATCTCTCTACATTTTCTACCTTTCCCTATCTCCTCTCACCCCCAAAACTCCCCTTTTCTTTCTTTCTTTCCTCTACTTATTCCCTTTTGTCATCCTCTGCTTTCTTTTTTTTCTGGTTTATCCCTCCATCTCTTTCCATTTTCGTTCGATTTCTCTCATTTCCTCTTCTTCGCTGGCTTCATCCGGGAACTCGAGCGTCGCTATATTTTGTCATTTTTTATTCTCTCTTTCTCTTTCCTTTTTGCCTTTTTATTTATTTGTCTTTATTGTGTTTATCCTTTTCTTTCTGTATTTTTTTGTGCTTCTCTTTTTCTCTTTTATATTTTTTTCTTGTTTTTTTTTTTATCTTTCGTTCTTTCTTTCTCTCATTCTCTTTTTTTTCTCTCACACCTTTTCCTTCTCTTTTGCACTATCTTTCTCTCCTTTCCTTTCTCTCTCCTTCTCTTTATCGTTTTCCCTTTGTCTTTTTGTCTTTCTCCTTTTTTACTTGATTTTTTTATTCACATTTTTTATCTTTTTATCTCTTCGTCTCTCCTTCTCTGTCTCTTTCTCTCTTTCTATCGGTTCTTCCTTTTTTCTTCTATTTCCTTTTTTATTCTCCCATTCGCTCCTCATTTACCCTTTTCTCCTTTATCTTTATTCTCACTTCTTCCACCTCCTCTATTTATCTTTTCTGCGCCTCCCTCTTCCTTCATCATTTTCCTCTCTATCTTGCTTTGTCTTTTTTTTATTCTCTATTTGCTTCTTGTTACGCCCTTCCTTCGTCCACTTTTCTTTTGTTTCCTTTTTTCTTGAGTTCTCTTCGCTTTTTTGATTTTCGTCTTTCGTCTTTCATTCTTTCAATTTTCTCTTTTTCTCTTTTTTATCTCCTTCTCCTTCTGCTTCTCCTTAGCTTTCTTTTGCTCCTCCTTCTCCTTGTTTTTCTTTCTCTTTCTCTTTCTTCTTCTTCTTCTTCTTCTCCTCCTCCTTCTCCTTCTTCCTCTCCTCTCTTCTCCTCTCCTCTCTTCTCCTCTCCTCTCCTCTCCTCTCCTCTCCTCTTCCTCCTCCCCCTCCTCTTCTTCTTCTTCCATCTTCGCATCTTAGTGTCTTCCAAATTAGCCTTCTTATCCTCTTATCGTGTTTATCTCTTGTTTTTTTTCTCGTCTCTCTTCAGCAATTCTTCTTCTTCCTCTCTTTTTTCTGTCTTTCATTCTTGTTTCGCTCTCTTGCTCTTTCTTTTGCTCCTCCTGCTCTTTCTCTCCCATTCCCTCTTCTTGTTTCTTAATCTATGTTTCTCTGTCTCTGTTTCACTTTTTTTCCTAATCTTAATCCTCCATTCCTCTCTCCATCCCATCCCTTTCCATCTCTCTCTCTCTCTCTCTCTCTCTCTCTCTCTCTCTCTCTCTCTCTCTCTCTCTCTCTCTCTCCCTCCCTCCTCTCTCTCCCTCTCTCTCCCTCTCTCTCCCTCTCTCTCCCTTCCTCCCTCCCTCCTCTCCCTCCCTCCTCTCCCTCCCTCCTCTCCCTCCCTCCTCTCCCTCTCTCCTCTCTCTCTCCCTCCTCTCCCTCCCTCCTCTCCCTCCCTCCTCTCCCTCTCCCTCTCCCTCTCCCTCTCTCTCTCTCTCTCTCTCTCACCCTCCCTCCCTCCTTTCAGTATATCACACCAAGAATATCCATTGTATCAAATGGAATCTAAACCAAACTTTAAACTTTAAACTTTCTCTCTCTCCCTCTCTCTCCCTCTCTCTCTCCCTCTCTCTCCCTCCTCTCTCTCTTCCTCCCTCCCTCCTCTCCCTCTCCCTCTCCTCTCTCTCTCCCTCTCTCTCTCTCTCTCTCTCTCTCTCTCTCTCTCCCTCTCTCTCTCTTCATCAGACCTCATCAACACGACCCCCACAGCAAGCGGCCAGGTCAAGCGATGACCCCTCTGACCCTCGCTCCGTCCCCCGCAAGGCAGCTTCTGGACCCCACCCCCTCTACCTCCACTCCCACCCCCCTCTCCCCCAACTCCCTCCCGCCTTCTCTCCCTCCTCTTCCTCCAACTACACCCTCCCTCTCCCTCTCCCTCAATCGTTTCCCGGCTTCCTCTTCCCTCTTCTCCCCTCTCCCCCTCCCTCTCCCTCTCCCCCGCACCCACCACCCATTCCTCTCCTCCTTCACCCCCTCCTATCCCTACCCCCTCACCCTTTATCCACCGCCAACCCACGTCCCTCTCCACCCTATATTCTCTCCCTTTTCCCTTCCTTTCCTTCCCCCACTCCCCTTCTCTTCCCTCCCCTTCCTTCCCCAACCTTCCTTCCTTCCCAAACCCCCTCTTTCCTTCCCTCCCTTTCCCTTTCCTTCGTTCCATTCCCTTCCCTCCCCTCCCTTCCCTTCCTTCCCCAACCCCCTTTCCCCTTCCTTCGTTCCATCCCCTTTCCCCCCCCCCCCGCCCAACCACCCTGCCCTCTGCCCTCCATTCCCTTACGCTCGGCCATTCTCTCTTCCCCCACTTTATCCCTTATCCCCCTTCCTCTCTCTTCCCCATTCCAAACCCCACCTGCTCCCTGCCCTCCCGACACCCTAGCCCGGCTCTGCACTTTCCTTCCCCACCACAATTATGTGTGTCCTGGTTTCTTCCTCTTCCTTTCCTACCCCTTTTCTCCTTCCTTCCTTTGTTCTTTCCTTCCTTCGTTCTTTCCTTTCTTCCTGGCTTCCTATCTTCTTTCCTTCCTCGCTTCCTGTCTTCTTTTTTTCTTTTTCTTCCCCTTTCTCCCCCTTTCACCCTCTCTCCCTCACTCCCCATCCTCTCCCTCCCCCTCCCACCATCCTCCCCCCTCTCCTCCCCCTCCTTCCCTCTCTCTCCCTCCCCTCATCCTCCCCCCCTCCCCCCTCCGCCGGGCCCTCCCTCTCCCTCCGCCATGCCCTCCCTCCCCCTCCCCCCCTCCGCCGGGCCCTCCACCCACACCTCCAACCTCGGGAGGGATCGACGCGGGGTTATTGTACTCTCAAGGTAACTCCACCTGCTCCCACCTGCCTCTCCTTCTCCCCTCTTTATTTCTCTTTCTCTTTCGTCGGCTGATTTTTTTTCTTTTTTATTATTCTTGTTTTTTTTTTCTCTTTTTCTTTTTCTTTTTTTTTTTGGATTTTACTTAATTTTTATTACTTTTTTTTCTTTTCTTGTTTTATTTTCGTATTTTTCTTCTTTCTTTTTCTTCTTTTTTTCTTTGTTTTTTTTTCTCTTTTTCTTCATTTTCTTGGTCCTTTTATTCTTCGTCTTTCTTTTTTTTTTATCTTTTTTTTTTGCCTTTTTCATATTATTTCATTTCTCTCGTCTTCTTATCATTCCCATTCTTCGTTTTCTTCATCTTTTTCTTCTCCTTTTCACTTTTCTTTATCATTTCACTTCTCTGTCCTCTTCTTATTCTTAATTTTCTTCCTTCTTTTCCTATTTCTTCATCTTTTATTCTTGTTGTTTTTCTTCGTCTTTTTCTTTTTTTCGTTTTTTTTTCTTCGCCATTTCTTCTTATTTTTTCTTCGTTTTCTTCGTTTTTTCGTATTTTCTTCTTCTTCGTCTTTTCCCTTTTTTCTTTTTTGTTTCTCATCATATCTTTTCTTATTCTTATCCTTCTTTTTCAGTCTTTTCCCTCTCCTTTTTTTGTTATTTCTTCTTTATTTTCATTCTTCTTCTTCGTTTTCCTTCTCTCTCCTTTCATCTTTTCTTGGATTTTCTCTTCCTTTTCTCATTATTCTTTCCTTCCTCCTCCCTATCATCATTCACTTTTTCCTTCTCTCTCTTCTGTATTTTCACTTTCATTTCCATTTTTCTTTTTCCTCTTCTTCCTTTCCCCAGTAAAAAATAAATAAAAAAAAAAAATAAATAAATAAATAAAAATAAAAATAAAAATAAAAATGAATAATTAAAATAAGAATAAATATATAAATAAATGAAAATAAAAATAAATAATTTGTAATAAATAGAAAGGGATATAAATGACGCCTTTGGATATCGTATCTTCATAATTACATGTAATTATCACCTTAATTATCATAATAAGATGGAATTATCAACTTCACTGTCATAGTAAGGTGTAATTAGCATCAAAATTATCATAATAAAGTGCAACTATCATGATCATTATCATAATAACTTATAAATGTCACTATCATTATCATAATAACTTATAAATGTCACTATCATTATCATAATAACTTATAAATGTCACTATCATTATCATAATAACTTATAAATGTCACTATCATTATCATAACTTATAAATGTCACTATCATTATCATAATAACTTATAAATGTCACTATCATTATCATAATAACTTATAAATGTCACTATCATTATCATAACTTATAAATGTCACTATCATTATCATAATAACTTATAAATGTCACTATCATTATCATAATAACTTATAAATGTCACTATCATTATCATAATAACTTATAAATGTCACTATCATTATCATAACTTATGTCACTATCATTATCATAATAACTTATAAATGTCACTATCATTATCATAATAACTTATAAATGTCACTATCATTATCATAATAACTTATAAATGTCACTATCATTATCATAATAACTTACAAATGTCACTATCATTATCATAATAACTTTATAATGTCACTATCATTATCATAATAACTTATAAATGTCACTATCATTATCATAATAACTTATAAATGTCACTATCATTATCATAATAACTTATAAATGTCACTATCATTATCATAATAACTTATAAATGTCACTATCATTATCATAATAACTCATACATGTCACTATCATTATCATAATAACTTATAAATGTCACTATCATTATCATAATAACTTATAAATGTCAGTATCATTATCATAATAACTTATAAATGTCACTATCATTATCATAATAACTTATGTCACTATCATTATCATAATAACTTATAAATGTCACTATCATTATCATAATAACCTATAAATGTCAATATCATTATCATAATAACCTATAAATGTCACTATCATTATCATAATAACCTATAAATGTCACTATCATTATCATAATAACCTATAAATGTCACTATCATTATCATAATAACTTATAAATATCACTATCATTATCATAATAGGGTGTAATAATCACCTTCATTATCGTGATAAGGTGCAATTGCCATTATCATTAACTAATTAAGATGTAATCATCACCATCATCGCCACTATCAAAATTATAATTATCACCAACAGAATCGTAACACTATCATCATTACCATCACTATCATCATCATCATTACCATCACTATTATTATCATCTTCATCATTATCATCATCATTACCATCATTATCTTCATTACCATCATCATCATCATCACTGTCATCATCATCTTCATCGTCATCATCATTATCTTCATCACCATCATCATCATCACCATCACTATCATCATCATAAACACCATCGACCACTTTCATTGTCAACACCGTTATCAACATCACCCTTATCGGTGAAGCACAATACATATCACCATCATCATCATCACCATCACTGTTACCATTACACTCATGATCACCATTATCATTTTCATCTTCACAATTATCAAGAAACCCCATCACAGTCATCATTATCAACACAGCCATCATTATCATCACAGTCATCATTATCTTTATTGCCATGAACGTCATCTGCATCACCATTATCATTATCACTATAATCATTATCATCACAATCATCACTATCATTATCATTAATAACAGAAACATCATCGGGATCATCATTATCACCATCATTACCATCACCATTATAATCATTATCACCATTAAAATCATTATCATCACCATCACCATAATCATCATCACCTCTTCCAACATCACGATCATCACCTTTTTCATTATGATTATCATCACCATTATCATCATTATCACCGCTTATCATAACCACCACCATCATCATTATCGTCATCATTACCATCCCCATCATCATCATTCTCATCACCATCATCATCATTACCATCCCCATCCCCATCATCATCATTACCATCCCCATCCCCATCATCACCATCATCATCACCATCATCATCATTACCATCCCCAACATCACCATTATTATCATCCCCATCAGCATCATCATCATCATCATCCCCATCATCATCATCATCACCATCATCATCACCATCATCATCATCATCATCACCTGAATCCAAATCGTATACATCATTATCCATCCCACGTCAGAGTAAACGAAGATTTCATGTTGTTTATTCAGTCTTGTTTACTTGATTTGTTTATCTATGCATGTTTATTTCGTTTTTTTTTTCACACGATTTTTTTTCACCTTTTCATTTGCATAAACTTTCAAGAATTTTTTTTTTTTTTTGTATTGTGGGTTCATTATCGTTATTTTTTATCAGTGCTATGATAAGAAATAATATTGTGGTAATAGTAATAGTAGTAGTAATAGTAATAGTAATAGTAATAGTTATAGTAATAGTAATAGTAATAGTAATAGTAATAGTCATAGTAATAGTAGTTGTAGTAGGAGTAATATTATTAGTAATAGTAAAAATAATAGT
>NC_051426.1:1689330-1699330 GCF_015228065.2 Penaeus monodon | reverse complement strand
TGTCGGGCTTTTTACTGCGCTGCTGCTGCTGGGCTCCCCTCTCTTTTTTTTCTGCTTCTTCTGTCTGCAGCTTCTGTCTGTCTATCTGTAGTCTCCCTGTCCGTCTACCTGCCCCTCCCTGTCTGCCCTGTCTTCTGTCTGTCGTCTGTCTGTCTGTCTTCTGTTTTCTGTCGTCTGTCTGCTTCTTCTTCTGCCCTTCTGCCTGCCTGTCTCCATGTCTGTCTGTCTGTCTGTCTGTCTGTCTGTCTGTCTGTTGTCGTCTTCTGTCTGTCTGCCTGCTTGCCTCCTCCTGCTTGCCTGCCTTCCTGCCTGCTTCCTGCCTGACGCTGTCTGCTGTCTGTCGTCTGTCTGTTTGTTGTCTGTCGTCTGTCGCCTGTCTCCCCTGCCTGCCGGCCTCCCTCCTGCCTGCCCCCGGGCAGTCTGTCTGTTGTCTACCTCCTGCCTGTCTGCCTCCCCTGTCTGCCCCTTCGCCTGCTCCCTGCCTGCCTGCATGTCTGTCTGTCTTCTGTTACCCGTCTGTCTTCTGCCTCTTTCTTCTGTCTGTCTTTTTGTCTGTCTGTCTCTTTTTTGTCTGTCTGTCTCCCCGTCTGTCTGCCTGCCTGCCTGCCTGCCTCCCTCCCCTCCCTCCCTTCCTTCTCCCTGCCTGCCTGCATGCCTGCTGTTTTTCGTCTGTCTGTCTGTCTTTTGTCCCTGTCTGCCTGCTGTCTGTCTGTCTGCTGCCTGCCCCTGCTTTCTGTCTGCGTCTGTTTGTCTGTCCTTCTGCCGCCGCCTGCCTGCATGTCTTCGTTGCTTCTGCGTCTGTCTGTCTGTGTCTTGTTCTGTCGTCTGTCTGTCGTCTGCTTCATTCTCTCTGTCATCTTTCTGTCTGCCTGTCGTATTCTCCTGTCTGTCTCTCTGTCTGTCTGTCTGTCGTCTGTCTGTCGTCTCTGTCTGCCTGCCTGCCTGCCTGCCGCCTCCTGCCTGCCTGCCTGTTTTGCCTGCCTGCCGTCGCTTGCTTGCCTCCCTCCTGCTTGCCTCCTGCCTGCCTGCCTGCTTGCCTGCCTCTTCCTGCCTGCTTGCCTGCCTGCCTGCCTGACTACTTGCCTCCCTGCCTGCCTGTTTGCCTCCTGTCGCTTGCCTGCCTCCCTTTTTCTGCTTGCTTGCCTCCCCTGCCTCTTCCCTCCTCCGGGGCCTGCCTGCCTGCCCCCCTGCCTGCTTGCCTCCCCCCTGCCTCCCTGTTTTCCCTCCTCTTGCCTGCCTTTTTTCCTGCCTGCTACCTGCCTGCTTGCCTCCCCCCCATTTCTGTATAAAGAAGTAAAAGAGAAAGGAAGAGACGAGGAAAGGAAGAAAAGGAAAAAGGGGAGGAGGGATAGTAAAAAAATTAATTTTCTGGAAAAAAGGAGAAGCAAGCAGAAGAGACAAGGGTAGATAAATGGAGGATGGGGGATGGATGGTGGATGATGTAATAGATAGATAATAGATGATGATGGGATGGATGGATGGATGGATGGTTTGAGGGGTGGTGGATGGTATGGATGGATAACAATAGATGAAAAATAATAAAAGAAAGATGATAGATAATATAATGGAGTAAGTGAGTGAGAGAGGGAGAGACAGAAGGAGGGACAGAGGAGGGGGGTAGGGGAGAGAGGGCAAGGGCAGGGGCAGAGGCAGGGGCAGGGGGCTGGAGCAAGGGGGGGGGGCAGGTTTGTGGCCTGGGGGGGCGGGCGGATTTGTTACTCCCTTTGGGCTTTCTCCCTTTCCCTCCTCCCCCCTTTCTCTCTCTCCCCTCTCCTCTCTCTTTTTCCCTCCCCCCCTTTTTTTCTTTTCCCCTTTCTCTCTCTCCCCTCTCTTCTCTTTTCCCCTCTCTCTCTCCTTTTCTCTCTCTCCCTCTCTCTGTCACTCTCCCTTTTTCCTTTTCTCCCTCTCTCTCTTCTCCCTCTCTCTCTCTCTTTTTCTCTCTTTTCTTTCTCTCTCTCTCTTCTCTCTTCTCTCTCTTTCTTTCTCTCTCTTCCCCTCTCTTCTCTTCTCTTCTCTTTCTCCCCTCTTCTCTCTCTTCTCTACTCTTCTCTTCTTTTCTTTCCCTTTTTTCTTTTCTCTTCTCTTCTCTTCTCTTCTCTCTTTTCTCTCTTTTCTTTTCTCTTTTTCCTTCTTTTCTCTTCTCTTCTCTTCTCTTCTCTTCTCTTCTCTTCTCTTCTCTTCTCCCCCCTTCTTCCCTCTTCTTCTCTTCCCCCTCCCCTCCCCTTCCTCTCTCTCTTCTCTCTCTCTCTTCTCTTCTCTCTTTTTCCTCCCTCTTCTCTTCTTCTTCTCTTCTCTTTCTTTTCTTTTTCTTTTCTCTCTTTTCTCTTCTCTCTTTTCTTCTTTCTTTTCTCTTCCCCTTTTTTCTTTCTCTTCTCTTCTTTTTCTCCCTTTCTCTTCTTTTCTTCTCTTCCTCTCCTCCTCTCTCTCCCTCTTCTCTTTCTCCTTCCTCTTTCCTCTCTCTTTCTCTCCCCCTCTTCTCTCTCTCTCCCCTCTCTTTTCTTCTCTTCTCTTCTCTTCTCTCCCTCTCCTCTCTCTCTCTCTCCCTCCCCTCCTTCTCCCCCTTTCCCCCCCTTCTTTTTTTCTCTCTCTCTTCCTCCCCCCCCCTTCTCTCTCCTCTCTCTCTCTCTTCTCCTTCTCTCTTCTCTCTCCCCTCCTCTCTCTCTTCTCTCTTCTTCTTTCCCTCCTCTCTCCTTCTTCTCTCTCTCTGTCTGTCTCTCTCTCTCTCTCTTGTCTTGTCTTGTTTTGTCTTGTCTTGTCTTGTCTTGTCTTGTCTTGTCTTGTCTTGTCTTGTCTTCTCTCTCTTCTCTTCTCTTCTCTTCTCTTCTCTCTCTCTCTCTCCCTCTCTCTCTTCCTCTCCCCTCTCTCTCTTCCTCTCCCTTTCTCTTCTTCCTCTCCCTCTCTCTCTCTCTCCCCTCTCTCTTTTCCTCCCCTCTCTCTCTCTCTCTCCCTCCTCTTTTCCTCTCTCTCTCTTTCTTTCTTCCCTCTCCCTCTCTCTCTCTCTTTTTCCCTCTCTCTCTTCCTCCCCCTCTCTTCTTCCTCCCCCTCTTTTCTCTCTTCCCCCTCCTCTCTCTCTCTCTCTCCCTCTCTCTCTTCCTCTCCCTCTCTCTCTCTCTCTGGCCAGACAAATTTCACTGAGGCAACAAAAGTACTTTATGTTGTTTGCATTGAATGTCACGTGTTCTGTCGTCGTGTGCGTTCTGTGCGTGTGTGTGTGTTGTGTGTGTGTGGGGTTTGGGTGTGTGTGTGTGGTTGTGTTGTGGTGTGTTGTGTGTGTGTGTGTGTGGGTGTGAATTTGTGGTGTGTGGTGTAAATGTGTGTGTTTTGGGGGGGTTGGGGTTTTGTGTGTGGGTGTGTTGTGGGTGTGTGGGGGTGGGGTTGTGTGTGGGGGGTTGTGTGTGTGTGTGTGTGTGTGTGTGTGTGTGTGTGTGTAACTGTGTGTGACTGTGTGTGACTGTGTGAGTGTGCGTGGGCGAGTGCGTGCGTGAGTGCGTATGCTTGTGCTTATGCGTATGCGCGCGTGTCCGTGTACGTCAGCATAAGCGTGCGTTCACGTGTCTGTATCCTTTCATTAACTAACTTCACAAGATATACCAATATATTTTTTTTTAAACACAAGCACAACGGCAATCCCTCCTCCGTCCCACAGACCTTAACGCCCTCAACTAAGAAAAATAAATAAATAAAATAAATTAAAATAATAATAATAATAATAACAATAATAATAATAATAATAATAATAATAATAATAATATAAATAAAAAATAATAATTAATTAAAGTAATAAATAAATTAACAAAAAAAAACAGGCACCCCCACCCACCCTACTCACCCCCCTACCCAAACCCCGCCCCCTACCCCCCACCCCCACCCCACCGCCTCAGAATTTCCCGAAGAATTCCCATCACCAACATAAAAAGCCTGCAGATCCACGTATGCAAATCAGCTGGCAGCCGTCTTGCCTAACGACGCTTGATTGGCTGTTAAAGGGGCGTCGTTTGTTCACAGTTGCTTTGTTAAATCGAGTTGCTTAAATTAGGTTAAATTTGTTAAATTGAGTTGTCGCGAATGGTTGATTTAGGGAAAGGGTTAGGGAAGGGGGGGAGGGGGGAGGGGGGTGATTTCGGGTTTGTTTTTGTGTGTCGGTTTTATTTGTTTTTGTTTTGGTTTGTGTTTGTTTGACTGTTTGTATAGTTTTGTTTTGTTTGTATATATTTGTTTGTTTTTGTTTTCTTGTATATTTTTGTTTTGTTTGTTTTGTTTTGCTGTGTTTGCTTGTTTGTTTGTTTTCTTGCTTTAATGGTCTAATGTATTGTTTGTTTTGTTTGTTTGTTTGGTTTGTTTATCTTTCTCTGTTCTGTTTATACTTTTTTGACACTTCTATTTGTATCTCGTGTTTTTTCGTTTCTTGTTTTTTTTTTTTTTTTTTTTTGTCTGTCTTTTTGTCTTTTTCTGTCTGTCTGTCTGTTTTATCTTTCTATCGCTTTATCTATCAGTATCTATATAGATATAAACAGATAAGAAGGGATCTCTCTCTTTTTTTTTCTCTCTCTCTCTCTCTCTCTCTCTCTCTCTCTCTCTCTCTCTCGCTCTCCCTCTCTCTCTCTCTCTCTCTCTTCTCTCTCTCTCTCTCTCTCTCTCTCTCTCGTCTCTCTCTCCTCTTCTCTTCTCTCTCCTCTCTCTCTCTCTCTCTCTCTCTCTCTCTCCTCCGCTCCCCTCTCTCTCTTCTCTCTCTCTCCCCTCTCTCTCTTCTCTCTCTCTCCTCGCTCTCTCTCTCTCTTCCTTCTCTCTCTCTCTCTTTAGCTTCTCTTTCTATCTCTCTCTCTCTCGTTCTCTCTCTCTCTCTCTCTCTTTTTCTCTCTTTCTCTCTCTCTCTCTCCCCTCATCTCCTCATCTCTCTCTCTCTCTCTTTCTCTCTCTCTTTCTCTCTCTCTTTCTCTCTCTCTCTCTCTATCTCAAGTTCTTTATTCTTTCGCAATATCTGCTTCCCTTTTTCCCTTCCCTCGCCCCCTCTTCCCCACTCTCTCCCCCACTCGCTCTGTCACATTCTCCCTCTCACTTTTCCCTCACCCTCATCCACCCTCCCTCCCCTCTCCCCTCCTCACCCATCCATCCTCCATCCCATCTTCCCTCGTCCCCCCCTCCTTCCCTCCTTCCCTCCTCCTCCCCCCTCCCTCCCTCCTCCTCCCCCCTCCCTCCCTCCACACACCCACACCCGACATTTTTTCCCTTTACCTTCTCTTCCTCTATCTCTCCCCCATCTCCCTCTTCTGCTTTTCTCCTTCCCCCTCACATCCCCCCCTCTCCCCCCCACACACACCCCACACCCTCCATCTCCCCCCCCACCACCCTCATCTACTCCCACATTTCCTCCCATCTATCCCCTCTTCACTCTCCCCCCTCACCCCTCCACCTCCCTCCCACCTTGCCCCCTCCATCTCCCTCACCCTCCTCTCCCTCTCCCTCCCTCCTCCCATCTCCCCCACCCTCATCCCTCTCCCCTCCTCCTCCCATCTTTCCCTCTCCCCTTCACCCCTCCATCTCCCTCCCATCCCCCCCTCCCCCTCACCCCTCCATCTCCATCTCCCTCCCTTCCCCCTCGGTCACCCCCCTCCCAACCTTCTCCCCCCCGACCCCCCGCAGGAAGGAGAGAACAGCCGCGGCCATTAGAGCTGATGGTGTCATCATAATACAGTTAATAACCGACGATAATTAGCCTCTCTCTCCCCCCCTCTCCCCTTCCCCCCTCCTCTCCCCCTTCCCCCTCCTCTCCCCCTTCCCCCCTCCTCTCCCCCTTCCCCCCTCCTCTCCCCCGTCCCCCCTCCTCTCCCCCTTCCCCCTCTCCTCCCCCTTCCCCCTCCCCTCCCCTTTCCCCCTCCCCTCCCCCTTCCTCTCCCCTCCCACCCCCTCCTCTCCCCTTTCCCCCTTCCCCCTTCCTCTCCCCCTTCCCCCTTCCCCTTC
Source organism: Penaeus monodon (assembly GCF_015228065.2). Taxonomy (NCBI): domain Eukaryota; kingdom Metazoa; phylum Arthropoda; class Malacostraca; order Decapoda; family Penaeidae; genus Penaeus; species Penaeus monodon. The sequence goes on along the minus strand of NC_051426.1, from coordinate 1,693,372 downwards.
CCTTCCCCCCCCCCCCTTTAAGCATCGCCCGCGCGTTACTTTATTCTTCTAAAACACTTAACGAGTAATTTGGACTTGCTAATTGTTGGAGACTAATTAGTGGTTATAGATTCGGGAAGGTTAAAAGAAGGGAGGGAAGGAGGGGGGAAGGAGGGGAGGGGGGGAGGGATTGAGGCGGGGAGGGAGGAGGGGAGGGAGGGGAGAGGGAAGGGAAAGTGAAAAGGAGGAAGGGAGGGAAGGGAGAAAGGAAAGGAAGACGGAGAGAGAAGGGAAAGCGAAAAGGAGAAATGGAAGGGAGAGAGAATAGGAGGCCGGGAGATGGGGAGGAAGAGAGGAAAGGAAGGGAAAAGGGGGTGCAGGAAAAGAGAGAGAAAGGGAAAGAGCAGAAGGGGGAGGAAGAGAGGCAAGAAAGGGAAAAATGGAGAGCAGGGAGGGATGGAAGGGAAGGAGAAAGGAAGGGAGGAAGAGAGAGAGAGAGAGAGAGAGAGAGAGGGAGAGAGAGAGAGAGAGAGAGAGAGAGACAGACAGACAGACAGAGACAGAGAAAGAGAGATCGCTAGATAGATAAATGACAATTATCATGATCATCACCATAACAATCCCCATTCCTCACGGAATCCACCCGGCCGACGATCTTCCCCTCCTTCCTCTCTCTCTCCTTCCTTCCCTCCCCGCCTCTCTTCTCCCTCCCTCTCTTCACTCCCCCCTCCTTCTCTTCAACTCCCCTTCCCCCTTCTCTTCACACCCTTTCCTCCCTCTCCTCCCTCCTCCTCTCCCTCCCTCTTCCCTTCCTCCTTCCTCCCTCCTCCTCCCTCCTCTTCCTTCCTTCCTCCCCTTTCTTCCTTCCTCCTTCCTTCCCTTTCTCAAAATCACCCCTTCCCCCTCCCCTTCCCCCTCCTCCCCCCATCCCTCTCTCTAATTCAAATCCGAGAAAGCTTTTAAAATTATCTTCGATTAAACCAGAGACGAAAAAGAGAGGGCAAACATTTCGCATCACCGGATTTAGCACGAGAGCGAAAGGGAACAGGTGGAGAAGAGACGCAATTCGTGGCCCTCCTCCTCCTCCTCCTCTTCCATCTTCTTCTCTTTCCGCTCTCTTTTTCTATTTCCTCTCTCTTTTTCTCTTTCCTCTTCCTTTTTTCTATTTCCTCTCTTCTTTTCTCTCCCTTCCCTATTCTCCTTTTCTCTTCCCTTCCCTTTTCTCCTTTTCTCTTCCCTTCCCTTTTCTCCTTTTCTCTTCTCTTCCCTCTTCTCCTTTTCTCTTCCCTTCCCTATTCTCCTTTTCTCTTCCCCTTTCCCTATTCTCTTTTTTTCTCTCCCTTCCCTATTCTCCTTTTCTCTTCCCCTTCCCTATTCTCCTTTTCTCTTCCCCTTCCCTATTCTCCTTTTTCTCTTTCCCCTTCCCTCTTCTCCTTTTTTCTTCCCTTCCCCTCTTCTCCTTTTCTCTTCCCCTTCCCATCTTTTTTCTCTTCCTCTCCCTTTTTCCCCTTTTTCTCTTCCCCTTCCCATTTCCTCTTTTTCCTTTCCCCCCCTTTCCCCATACCCCTTTTTCCCCCCCCCTCCCCCCCCTAAAGTGCAACGACCCTAAACCCGGGGGAAGGAGGGGAAGGGGGAAAGCAAGGGGGGAGAGGGGGAGAGGGGGGGGGGGGAGAGGGGGAGAGGGGGGGAGAGGGGGAGTAGGGGAGAGAGAGGGAGAGGGGAGAGGGGGAGAGAGGGAAAGAGGGGGAGAGAGGGGAGAGGGGGAGAGAAAAGGGAAAAGGAGGGGGAGGGGGGGGGGGGGGGGGAAGAGGGGAGAAGGGGAGGGGAGAGTAGAGAAGAGGAGAGGAGAGAGGGGAGAGAAGGAGAGGAGGGGAGGGGGAGAAGGAGAGAGGAGAGGAGGCGAGGGGGAGAGGGGGTGAAAGGGAGAGGGGGAGGGAGAAAAGGGGAAAAGGAAAAAAAGGGGGGAGGGGGGAAAAAGGGGGAGAAGGGGAGACGAGGAGATGAGAGAGTGGAAAGGGGAGATAGGATAAGGGAAAAGGGAGATGGGGCATGGAAGAGGAGAGAAGGGAAGAGGAAGAGAGGCAGAGGGGAGAAAGGGGAGAAGAGAGAGGGCAGAAGAGGGAATAGAGAAGGGAGATGGAAGAAGGAAAAAAGGGAGATGAGAAATGGGAGAGTAGAAAGAATAATGAGAGAATGAATGGGTTATATGGGAGGGGGAAGAGGGAGAAGGCGGAAAAACGGAAAGATAAGAAAGAGGAAGAGAGACGGAAGGGAAGAGTGAAGAGGAGAATGGGGCGGTGGAAGACGAAGGGGAATGAGAGAAATTATGGGGTGAAGGATGGGGGGAGGGGGAGGAATAGAAAGGGAAGAGGGAAAGAGGGAAAATTAGATGGAGGTAAAGAGAGAGGGATGATGGCGGAAGCAAATGGAGAATGAGAGACGAAGAGGGAGAGAAAAGGAAGGAAAGAAGGAAGGGAGAAGAGAGGTGTTAAGGGAAAAGAGAGGGTGGAAAATGAAGAGAGAAACAGGGAAGAGAGAGAGAAAAAAAAAAAGAGAGAAATGGAAAGGAAATAAGAAAGAGAAGGAAAAGTGAAGAAAGATTATGGAGGGGGAAGGAGAATGGGGTAGATGGAAAACCACAAATAAAATAAGAGAGGAGGCGAAGCAAGAGGAAAGAGTATAGGAAGAAACAGAAGAGGGAGGGGGGAGGGGCGTGGGGGGAGGGGGGGAGCAAGACAGGGGAACAGGAGGGCGGCGAGAAAGACAGAGAGAAGGAGGAGGGAGAGGGAGGGAGAGGGGGAGAGAGAGAGAGGGAAGGGAGGAGGGAGAGGGAGGGAGAGAGGGGAAGGGAGCAGGGGGAGGGAGAGGGGGAAGGGAGGAGGGGTAGGGAGAGGGAGAGGGAGGTATGTGTCGCTGCTGTTGCTTTGTTTAAACTGCGCTTCCTCCTCGCGATACAAAAGATACATACGTAATCACTTTCACAGACTCACTCACGATAAAACATATATTTCGATGATATATCGGTGAAATAAATGAAAAGACAAGGAAAAGACACTTCCAGACAGATCTTTGCCCTCGGTTCATGCCCCCCGCGGTTGGAGGGCGGAGGGGGGGTGGGGGGGATGGAGGGGGGGAGGAGGAGGAGGAGGAGGAGGAGGAGGAGGAGGAGGAGGAGGAGGAGGAGGAGGAGGAGGAGGAGGAGGAGGAGGAGGAGGAGGAGAGGAAAGGAGAGGAGAGGAAGAGGAGGAGAGGAAAGGAGAGGAGAGGAAGAGGAGGAGGAAAAGGAAAAGGAGGAGGAGGAGGAGAAGGAGGAGGAAGAGAGAAGGAGGAGGAGGAGGAGGAAGAGGGGAGGAAAGGGAGAAGTAGAATGGGAGGGAGGAGGAGCTGGGGATGAGGGAGGGGGAGGGAAAGGGAGGAGAAGATAAAGGAAAAGGAGGTGGGACGGAGAAGGTGGAAGAGGAAGGAGTAAAAAGACAAGAAAGACAAAGAAAAGATAACGAAGAAGCAATAAGGAGGCGGTCACGAAGGAAGAGGAAGAGATGGGAAGGAGGAAGAAGAAAACGAGGAAGAGGATAAGGAAGTGGAGTAACAGAGGGAGGAGGAGCAAGAAGAGAAAGGTGAGAAAGAAAGCGAAAAAGAGAGGCTAGAGACGATGCGAAAAGGAGAAGAGAAGAAGAGAAAGAGCGAGAGAGGGGGGAAGGGGAGAACAGAAGAAGGATACCCCCTCAAAAAATAATTGGCACATTCAACTACCTGGCAACCTGGACGTGCGCAGTTGCCGATTGCTCGTTCTTACGACCTTGCCCGGGGCAGCGTGGCCGAGGAGAGAGGGAGAGAGAGAGAGAGAGGGAGAGAGAGAGAGAGAGAGAGAGAGAGAGAGAGAGAGAGAGAGAGAGAGAGAGAGAGGAGAGAGAGAGAGAGAGAGAGGAGAGAGGGGAGAGAGAGAGAGAGAGAGAGAGAGAGAGAGAGGAGAGGAGAGAGAGAGAGAGAGAGAGAGGAGAGAGAGAGAGACGGAGAGAGAGAGAGAGAGAGAGAGAGAGAGAGAGAGAGAGAGAGGAAGAGA
>NC_051426.1:1651830-1671830 GCF_015228065.2 Penaeus monodon | reverse complement strand
AACAAAAGATAACGAACATAAAATAACTGAGACGTTATTTTATTATTACTATCATTATTATTATTATTATCATCGCTCTTATTATTATCATCACTATTATTAGAAATAATAATATTATCATTATCATTAGAATAATAACATTATCATCATCTTTATTATCATTATTATTATCTTCATTATTACTATTACTATTATCATTTTGGTGTTGATATTACTGTTATTATTTTTATTGTGGTTGGCATCATAGTTATCATCATTATCATTATTAATCCCATTATTATATCTTTTATCATTATCACTTGGTCTTTTTTTTTTGTTATCATCATTACTATTATTATTATTTGTCCTTATTATCATTACCATTATCATTATTTCCAATATCAGTATTATTGATATTAATGATATCAATTTTGTTGTTCTTGTTATGATTATCATTATTATTATCATTATTATTAGCATTACAGTTATTATCATTATTATGATTACTATTATCATTATAATCAATGTTATTATTATTGTTGTTGTTGTTACCATTATTATTACTGTCACTCTCATCATTATTGATATTATTAATATTGTTATCATTAGCATTACCATCATAATTATTATTATCCTTATTACTATCATTATCATTTGCATTATCATTATTATTATCTTTATTATTTTCATTATTATTATCATTACTATTTTCATAATCATTACTATTATCATTAATATTGATTTTCATTGTTATCATTATTATTGTCATTAATATCATCGTTATTATTCTCATTGAGAAATGCAAATCTTTTGACCTGGATTGATAGTTGGATAGCTCAGTTTGGTGACCTTTTCTGAGGTTTTCTCGTTTGGTACTTTTCAGGAGGTTATGCCAGTGATGACCTACTACTAGTAGTAACAGTAGTAGTAGTAGTATTGCTATTTTTATTATCATCATTATCATTATCATTATTATCATTACTCTTTGTCACAGTATAACCTCCGTTACATATCAGTGCCCACTAATTTATCTTTTATACCTACTGTCTGTGCAATTGGAAAAGCAACATGCAATTGCTGACGAAATACTGGTTCAAGGAAAGAACAGACCCACTTTGTCAAATGTCTGATATTGATTCTTGTTGATTGTTGTTGCATGAAACAGCTTTATTATCGTTACTGTTTGGATTATTATCGTTATAATTTTATCATTATTCATCATCATCATCATCAAGGGGCTAACGCCGACGGGGGCGCATGCCGCATCCACCCTTCGCTTCCAGCCACGAGGATCCCTTGAGGCGAGTCTCCAGGCAGGCCCACGGCCCGTCTCTAATTCCCCGCGACAGGTCTCGTCGATCTGCCCAAGCCATGATCTCCTGGGTCGTCCCACAGGCCTCCTCCACCCAGGGTTGTCTCGTAGAGAGACAACCTGATGGGCAGGGTCGTCCACAGGGAAACGAGCTAGGTGCCCATAGAGCCTGAGTTGGCGATCCCGGATTATGCAAGTAACAGGTCCCATGCCAATCGCACGGTGTAACCGCCGGTTGGACACGTGGTCCTGCCAACTGTACCCCATGATCCGGCGAAGTGACTTGTTACATTATCAAGACGAGACTCCAAGACACTGGATAGCGTCCAGGTTTCGCTTCCATAGAGCAAAACTGGCAGTATCAAGGCCTTGAAAACACGCAGCTTGGTCCTTCTGCATAGGTACCGACATCTCCAAATGCTCTTGTTAATCGAGTTCATGGCTCCTGTTGCCAGACCAATCCGTCTATTGACTTCTTGGTCTGGCAGCCCAGAGATATGGACTACGCTACCAAGGTATGTAATCCTCTCTGTAACTTCAACGTCCTTGTCGCAAGCATGGATCGACTGAACGGGTTCCCCTAACAGACCCCCAAAGTCCTGAATCTTGGTCTTGGTCCTGGAGACCTCTAGGCCTAAGGGCTTCCCCTCATTGCTAAATGCATCAAGAGCCGCCGCCATTGACTCCAAGGACTCAGATAAGATAGCAACATCGTCGGCAAAATCAAGGTCTGTGACCAAGCTCACGACGGCGTTCCACAATTACTCGAAGCGCTAGTATTCGGTGGACTTGCCAGGAGTAAATCCAGACTGCTCCGGTCTCTGGTGACTCAGTAAGTGGTTGCGGATCCGTTTCAGAAGAATGTGGGCAAGAACCTTGCCTGGTGTGATGAGCAGTGTAATGCCACGGTAGTTACTACAATCCCAACAATCCCCTTTCTCCTTCCAGAGAGAATACCTCATATTAATAATGATGATGATATTGATATATAATGATAATAATACTAATGATAATAGTAATTGCTGTTGATGGTCATGATTAGTAATAGTAATAACATAAATATTGTCATTATTATTAGCAGTATCATTATTGTTTTTTATGTTGTTATCATTATCATTAGTTATTATTTCTGTTGTTATTTTTGCTATAATCATCACTATCATTATTATTGTTACTGTTATCATTTATGTTGTTATTATTACTGTTATTATTTATGTTAGTATTATCACCATTATCATTACTATCTTTATCATTATTATTACTATTATCATTAGGATTACTGTTTTCATTATTATTATTATCATCATTAGCACTATCATCGTTGAATAATCATCACTGCTTTTATTCATTTCTCTTTACACTGATTCTATAACAATAAAAATTGAACTATTAATTCTAAAAAAAAAGTGTCTTGCATATACTATACCTATGACTGACCACATTAGCGCCTCTTGTGACGTCATGTATAACACCAGTTAATTCGAGTTTCGTTGCGAGACCTTGATGCGACTTTCTGAATTTGAAGCTGCTTCTAGTAGATTTTTAAAGGAAAATGTTGTTGGAGGTAATAGCATTAATAGCACTTTGGACCTAGAGCATTGTGTGTGTGTGTGTGTGTGTGTGTGTGTGTGTGTGTGTGTGTGTGTGTGTGTGTGTGTGTGTGTGTGTGTGTGTGTGTGTGTGTGTGTGTGTGTGTGTGTGTGTGTGTGTGTAATACGCTGAGCTAAATGTCGATAGTTGTTGAACAATTTTAACTGAGTAAAGAAGAAATTATTGTCATCCTTGTTACTTTTGTTTATACTCTCTTTTGTCTGACTGTTATATTCGCGTATAATAAAGCATAATATATCAATAAATCTCAGTTATAATGGTTACCGGTTGTATATTTTGGTTCCTTTACCTCTTACATAGCGAACATGACTCAGCCAATCATGATCGTTTCTTAAAAGCACTGCAGTGCTGATCTTGTTGCACCGTGAGTTGCAAAACCAAGCTGAAAATCTGATGAAATGCTATGCTTATTACGATATCCAATTTTGTTACAGAAAATGCTCTTTAGAACTGTGTGCAAGGTTGTGAAAACAGACGCAAAACGGAAATATTAAGGTTTATCAGCTGGTTACAGGACAACTTCGCTTATTGTAACCATGAAACCAAGACTGTTACCAAGGAAAATTACAAATATGTGTAAGAACCTTACTGATGCGTGTCACGAATATCTTTAATAGATATCCATGGATGTAGCCAGGGTCTTATAGAGGGAAGGGTACCTGTAAAGGAAAATGGGTCGGGATCCCAATGCTTTCAAAGAGAGTCTGTGACGCCTTCTCCCTTGCATAACTGTATTGGGTTTCTTCAATGACCCTTAGAAATCACAGGTGAACCGTTCAGTATTAGTTATTAATACAATAAATCATAAAGAATAACAATAGCCGACCCTCCGACCCTCTGCACATGGCTACCGCGGGGTCCTCAAACAACAGGCAGATTTTGTAACGAAGAATTTTGCTCAATTTTTTCAACCCTTAACCTAATACCGATCTGTATGCAATACCACATGTTAGGGAGAAGGACAGGGAAGTGGACCAGCAGGTGCTTCTTCAGTTACGATGGGAGGGTTAGGTATGCAGGCCTATCTCCCCTACAGAAAGCTTGTCCACAGGCTCACTCTACTTAGTCTCAACAAAGGAAAATTTCTCTTATCTTGCCGTAGGCTCTTGAGCACGCCGATTCGCCGGTTGTCCCTCTGTGGAAAACATTGTATAAGAGTTTTTTTTTCAAAAATACTATCCAATATATATATATATATATGTATATATATATATATATATATATATATATATATATATATATGTGTGTGTGTGTGTGTGTGTGTGTGTGTGTGTGTGTGTGTGTGTGTGTGTGTGTGTGTGTGTATGTGTGTTTGAGTGTGTGTGTGTTTTAATACTAGCCATGCGTAAGCATAAGTATTGAGTATTGGCTGATGAGAATGATAAAGAGACTTGGTGAAACGGAGTGGACAAAACAGCGAAGGAAAAAACAGGAAAGAACACGAATGCCCCTTTTTTTTGTCTTTTCGCTGTCTCGCCCCGAAGGAGTTTGGCTAAAGGCCCTCGGCATATTCACGTGTTTTTCTGTCCATCTGTTCGTTGTTTTTATTTACAATTTAAGGGAAAAGATAACACCCACACCCATCCACCCACACTTTTTCTCCCTCTCAGTATTCTGCTACCAAATTATCAAGTTCTTCAAAAGGGGGGGGGGGGCTTGAAATGGCTGTGGCTCCGTGCCTTCCCGTTTTCCGGTTCTCCACACACACTTTGCTGATTATGTTCAATAATAAAACAGTTTCACAAATATTACATTTTTTGAATAAAGGATGTCCTTTGCCTGAAGGTCCCTCTGGTAGGCGGGCGGGTGCAATTGCCCTCTGAAGCCGCCCGTATTTGCATGTTCAGTTGAAAGAAAGAAAAAAAGAAGAAAAGAAGAAGAAGAAACTAAATTCTAATAAAGACAAAGGCGTGGAGAACATGCAACTTGCTATTATCATTATTATTTTGCAAGTTTCTACCCTTCCCTGCAATTCTACCTTCAATCTGTCTTACAGATATGTTCATTTACATTACTGAGCTTGATCTCGTTTGTCCTTCATGATCCTCCCATATACAGTAGACAGCATTTATCAAAACACTAATTAGGCGAAAAGCATGAAAAAGAATAGTGATGGTCAGGGATCAATTTTCCCATATATTGCCATTAATCAAAAGTGTGCAACAGTTCAATCATTATTTAATGTTAAATGCGGTGCAAAATGTATTGCTGATTCATCATTCCTAATTATCGGCATCTTCTAGAAACAAGAAGGAAAAAACAGGAAAAAAAAAAAAAAAATCTTTGGTGCCTTACTGATATATTATCAGTTTTTGAGATTCAATTTTACTTTAAATTTTTTTGTAAACTGTAAAATGTGTGATGAGTTGATGTTTAATGTAGTAATTAAGATTTTTTTTGATGATTTGTCTCATGATGTGCCACGGATTTAGTTATTGAAAACTCTATATATGATAAGAAAATACATAATATGTATATATATGTATACTCTAAATAAATAGAAAGCAAATTCTGGATTCCCCCCCAAAAAAAATATATATATATATATTTGGTTCACTCTGGTCACAAAAAACTCAATGTATACCCAAATGATACACAATATAAACAAACAGGAAATGAAAGCACAGATTGTTAATTTTATTATTTTTCAAAGGCATAAAGAAAAAAAAAAATAATACACACGAGATCCCTCATGTTTATATGATTGTGTCTTGGTCTTGCGGGTCGGGTGTGAGGAACCGAATTTTCTTTTTTCCGTTGCTAAGGTGAGAGAAAGCCTACATTTTTTATTGAATTTTTGTGAGAAGGATCATAATTTCCTGTTGTTCCTTTGGTTGTTTGTTTTATTGAGCGGAAGAGAGAGAATCGTTTAAATTTCTTCAGTAGGCGACTTCGGGTCAAGATTTTAACGAAAGTTGTGACTTGTTTTGAGATAAAAAAGAAAGTAATGTAGGTGATTAGAGTTTTTGTTTCCCTTTATAGATTTATGTTGAAATAGATATCGTTCCTTGAAGTGTATATATTTGGTATCGTGAATTTTTCTATTCTGATAGAATTTGCCTGGTGAATAGGTACATATTGTTATAGAATTTGTCTTTTTTTTTGTTTTGTTTTTTCTCTATTTAACCCCCAATTTTTTCCAGGTATACTTCATTCCCTGCCCAGCTTTTAGGGCCAATAATGGTGCTGTAGAGTAGATTATCAGTGCGGACTAAAATTAATTGAAATGGACAATACATGCCGCTGAAACTTTTACACCCCAGACTTTGCACATCACATTATTCCCATAACTGAGGGCATTAGTTACTTGGGTATACCATGTCAACATTGACTTGTTCTTTTTAACTTTTAGTGTTAAACATATTGAAAACAAATGTTATTAGTTTAAAGAAGTCATTTATGTTAGGAACATTCTATCATAACAAATGCTTTGTTTTTTAAAGTTGACATAGTAACTGATTGTTCACCATTATGGACGCATCTATTTATAAATAAGTAGGTAGACAAATATAGATGTTATATGATATAATGGAGGTGATATAATGTGGAATGACACAATGCAATGTAACATAAATATAAATATAAAGTATAAATCTATATAGTAAAACAAATAAAATCAATGTCATGGTAAATGTCCAGAATAAGACTTTACAAAGATAAAGAGAAACTAAAGTAATGACAATAAAGAACATATGAAATACTCTTTATATAAAAAGTAGTCAGCAAGTAAACATTACCTGACAGAGTCTATTAATTCCATGGCCTCTGTGATAAATTAACCTTAACCATATACTAATTAATTTTTAGCAAGGTATAGGAGTTTACACTATATCTTCATGCAGTCCTACTCTTGATAGTTATGTCTACCTTAGTTTACATTGATGTATAGGTACATGCACTCATACATACTACCACATGCACACAAATACACACACAGAAACATCCAGACACACACATGTGTGTGCGCACATGCACATACACACACACACACACACACACACACACACACACACACACACACACACACACACACACACACACACACACACACACACACACACACACACATTTTAAAAACATTTTTCAAATAGCCTTATCAAAAGAACTTAACATACAGTAGTAGGTGCAGCACGTATTCCTCATTATTTCCCTCAAACACAAAAATCAGCGGCAACATGTTGGACTTTATTTTCACATATCTATCTCTTCCAGACATAATTCAAGATGGACAGGTCGTTGATGAGAGACCGAGATGCCTTCCTGAAGCGGGCCATGGCCACGCCCTCGTAAGTATCACTGCTTTCTTCAGGAAAGATTCGGTATCAAATGGGTGTTAGTACGGATTTCGGTGTGATAGACCAATGTTTCGTACTTTATATTTTTGTTTTATTATATGTGACAGCTGTTGTTTGTATGTTATATCTGCATAACTACTTGAAAATAAATTAATAGATAGTTGAAGGAAAAATTTATCTGACTCATTATTTCCTCAATAGTCTTCTTAGTTGATTTAAATTATTTTTGCATTTTTATTATCATTTCTGTTTGTAGTAGTAGTAGTTGTAGTTTTTTCATGTAATTTGAGCTCTATATTGCATCTGCATAACCAGTTTGCAAAACTTGATACTCAATATACCTAGGAATAACATTGATAATCTTTTTCTGCTCCAGAGTGGAAGTCAAGAAGCGCAAAAATGATATCCCTATACCAGAGCCGCCCAAGAAGAAGGTGACCAAAACGGTGCCCTCCAGCGATGCGAGCTCGTAAGAATTTTTTCTTCTTCTTCCGCATACGTACTTTCTGTGTTGTGATGATATTTGTGCAGAGTGATTTCTAGATCCATGCTCGTTTCAAATAAATCAAATCAAAACTCAAAATCTCTTGCCATATATCATTTTCAGTATGGAAACTGTTTCCCTCCCTTTGGCAGATACAAATCTATGTCAGGTGGGAGTCAGTACAAGTTTGGTGTCTTGACGAGGATTGTGCGCCACATGAAAACGCGTCATCAAGATGGGGAGTCTCATCCGCTAAGCCTCGATGAGATTCTTGATGAGACCAACCAGTTAAATGCTGGGCCTAAGGTCAAACAGGTAGGAATGTGCCAGTTTGTGGTTGCAATGTTATCTGTTTATTTTCAAGGTTATTTTCTGTATTGTTACCATCATATGTATTTGTATTTACAAGAGCTTTTTATCTGTTGCTGTGGTAGGGATCCTTGTTATTGTTATTATTGTGATTAATATTATAATTATCAATGACATCATCATCATCTTGATCATTCTTCTCATTTTGATTATTTTCTTTACTTTTAATGTTGGTCTTGTTTTTGTTTAAATGTTTGAGTGAGGACATTGAAGAATATATTTTTCCAACTTTTGCTTGATGTAATGGATAGGATTTTGATTTAGTAATCATATTTAGATATGATTTTGCTTAATGTAATCTAAGTTTCGTGTCCTAAGTTTAGATAAATTATGAATTATAATCATGTATATCTTGTTTTCCTATAATCTCATCCATAAATCAGTTACAACTAGATTTCTTTTTTAACATCCGCAAAATTAATTTACTAATGATAATCCCATAAAATAATCATTTAGGAAAATCTTTAAAAAATCTTTGAAATTGCACCCACTGTCCATACTCGCAAAGCCTCCCTCACCAATCTCCCCCAACCCCAGTGGCTCATCACCGAAGCCCTGCCCAACAACCCCAAGATCCAAGAGATCGATGGCAAGTATCTCTTCAAGCCGCCGCTGCCAGTGAGGGACCGGAAGAGCATGCTGAAACTGCTACGGCAACATGACATGAAGGGACATGGGGGTGTGTTGCTAGATGACATCCAGGAATCCCTGCCACACTGCGACAAGACCATGAAGGTGAGGCTTGCGGGTGAGAGCCCTTAGCTTATGGGAAAAGGCTGAAGTACACATTAATCTGGATGGAAAATAGAGTTTGCCTTTCAGTATAAAACAGATTCTCATTTGTGAATTGGAAATTGGCTTATTTTTTAAAATTCTGAGAAACTAGTACAAATGCCAATTTTCTACCCTACCTTTCCCCAAATCCCATACTGTCCCTCATTCCCCCTCCAAACCACCTATTTCTCTCCCATACTCTCCACTCTTTTTACCATCATCATCATCATCATCAGATGCTGGACTCTGAGATCCTGCGAATCACACGCCAAACAGACAAGAAACAGATCATCTTCTACCATGACAAGGGCATTAACTTCCCTGTGGAGAAGGAATTCCAGCAACTATGGAGGAACACATCAGTTGATGGCTTGCAGGATGACAACATTGAGGAGTATCTTAACAAACAGGTTCGTGTTGTAAATGGTAGACTACTGCCACCACCATTGCTGATCATTATTTATGTCAAGGAGAATCTGAACAAGCAAAGTTTTACTCCTGTTTGTTATTTTTATTGTTTATGTTTGGGTTTTAGGATGACTAAAGAGGTGGAGTGTAGGAAACTATTTTTTGTTGTTGATAATATTGCTCTTAGGGCATTTTACCAATATTTGGATATAACTGGACATGTATACAGGTGTGCAAATAAACAGATTTATATGTAAAGGAGTTCATGGCCGTGCAGAAAGATAGAGAGAAGACATCAGTAGACTGGTGTTAATACTTAGTTAGGTAGTTAGTATGTGATGTGTAAACATGTGAGAGTATGAAGGAGAGAGGAAGAGAGTGAGAGTGAGTGTGTCGTGGTGCGGACGGGAAGAAGGGAGGAAGGTACATACTTCTAGCTTATAGGTGTAGATAGGAGCAAAATTAGGAAACCCTAATAAACACCAAATTTAAATGCAGGAGAAATGGAAAGAAGTATTCCTGTTTCATATTTATTGTAATTTTTTTTATTATTATTACTGCCATTACTCTCAGTACTATCATCAATTATTATTATATATTTTTGAAATTCCACATATCTGTCATTCATGCTTTCTTCCTCAGGGCATCAAGTCCATGCAGGATACAGGGCCGAAGGTCAAGCCCATCCGGAGAAAGGTCAAAAAGAGCCGACAGAGAGCCACCAAGATCTCAGACAACGAGCACATGCAGGGGGTCCTTCAAATATACGATGATGTGTAATAAACATGGGGATTTTAGGCTGTTCTGGAGAGGCTGAGGTCGTTTTATGCGAATACTTTTTTGCGAGAGGATGTCGTTTGTAGTTATATTGTTCAGATTTTGTTATTATTATTATTTTGTTTGTTTGTTTGTTTGTTTTTATTATTATTATTAATATTATTATTGTTTTAGTTGTTCTTGTGAATATATAGGTTACAAGTGTAATTCCTTTCTTGTATTTTTTTTTTCTTTCTTTCTTTTATATATATATATATGTTTTTTGTATGCATGTGAAGATCATAGTCTTCTCTAATGTCATTGTGATTTTGATAATTTTTATAATCATTGTAATTTTTTATTATAATCACTAACTTAATATTTTCTTTTTGGACCAACCTACGAAGAATTTTCTTATGTTCAAGCATTTTGTTTGGAAGATCACAAAGGATTATAAAGGTTTATGGTTTCAGTGATTTTATACGTTTGATACCTGTTTTTATCTTTCTCTCTATTTTTCTTTCTTTCTTTCTTTGTCTTCTTTTTTTTTTTTTTTTTTCTTCTTCTTCTCTTTCTTCTCCTTCTCCTCCTTCTTCTCCTCCTCCTTCTTCTTCTTCTTCTTCTTCTTCTTCTTCTTCTTCTTCTTCTCCTTCTCCTTCTCCTTTTCCTTCTCCTTCTCCTTCTCCTTCTCTTTCTCCTTCTTCTTCTTCTTCTTCTTCTTCTTCTTCTTCTTCTTCTTCTTCTTCTTCTTTGCTTCACATAGGATGAAGGTGAAGCATATGGAACTTAAACTTAGAGAAATTTTATATTGCTACAGAGCTAATATACTCCATGAGTTGATGTGCTTGTTTGCTGGATAAAAGAAAAATTAGAATTGTTTAATATTTCCTTTGTATATCTTTTTATTTAATATTATTCTTTCTTTTTTTCTTAATTTTTTAAAAATTATTTATATATTTTATTTATTTATTTATTTTATTATTTTTTTTTTTTGAGGGAGGGGCAGATTGTTATATTAACATTGCCTTAATATGTTAGCCAAGCAGGCTTATTATGTTTAATGAAAGAACATGTATTTTATGACATGTATTTCAAATAAAGGACAAGTTTAAGCAGTGTTTTTTTTAATCCATTAATATTAATGTTTTTTTTTATGTTGTTATATTTTTATTTAAAAAGAAATAGTATTTTACAGTTGAAATATTAGTATTCAAGAAGTGAAACTGCAAGGTATGTCTCCATTATGGAAAATCAATTGACCCCAAAACAGGAAATACAGGATAGCAAGGCAACCCTCCGAGGCAGGCAAAGTTCCGTCTGCCCCTTGAGGTCTTGGTTATGATTGTGGTTTAATAAACAGTTATTAAGAATGTTTCCTGATTGTCTCTCAATGAAAGTTCTTGGTAACTCGTTAGTGTGATTAGGATTGTTTGCCATCACATCATTTTTTTATGAAATGATGATACGGCATATTTGTTATTTTGGTTTAAATAGAAGATTTTAAGAGGAATTTTGAAGAGTTGATGAGTAAGAGAGGATTTCTTTCTCTCTCTCTCTCTCTCTCTCTCTCTCTCTCTCTCTCTCTCTCTCTCTCTCTCTCTCTCTCTCTCTCTCTCTCTCTCTCTCTCTCTCTTTCATTTTTAATTTTTGTATTTACTTCTGTCCCACAGTAGTTTATCATTCATGAGAACCCACATACAAGAGATTATTACTTTTACTATCATATTATTTTTGATAATTGTAATTACTATCAACATTATCATGTGGCTCATTTAAATTCAAGTATCATTATCAATTCAATAATTTTGATAATCTATATTATAATTCAGCTTGTTGTTTGGTCTGTCCGTCATTACGCTTGCATTTTACACCGGAAATCATATTCATGTGATTGCAGAGTTGCTGTTGCTTCACATTAATGTAAAATGGGGTGGTTAATGGTTAAAACAAACAAATGTACTATACATCGAAGACCATATAGCACTATGATGAAGTACAAAAAGGGTAAAAATGAGTTAAAGATTAGGATAGGTGGACAGAAGAAGGGGGTAAAGAAGAAAAGAAAAGGGAAAGAAAAGACCGTGCGAAGTTAGTTGAGGCGACGGCTGAAGTCCAAGGCAGTCTTTGTCTCTTAAGCCCTCATGACAACAGAGAGCAAGGGATTGGGGGTGGGGTGGGGGGATTGGGTAAAATGGGATGATAACTAACGACAGACATTAAAGAATTACACCACACATGCGCACACATGCATCAAAATCCTATTCTGTATCTATTATTATCATCATTATTATTATTATTATCATCATTATCGTTATTATCATTATCATCATTGTAAAGAGGGAAGGGAGAGAAGAAAGAATTGAGGGAAGAGGGTTTAAAGAGAGAAAAGGGAGATGAGCAGAAGGAGAAACGGAGAGGAATTAAAGAGGAAAAGGAGAAGGAACTCAGAGAAAAAAAGGGTGGAGGGAAGAGCATAAGAAGAAAGAGGAAGGAAGTAAAAGAGGGCAGAGGTAAGGGAAGAGTTAATATGGGATTGAGAAGGAAAAGGGAGATGGAAGAAAGGAGGATGAGAGCAGGAGAAAGTAGGAAAGAAATACTTCATAATTTTATTATTATTATCATTATTGTTACTATTGTTATCATTATTGTAATCATTATTATTATTATTATTATTATTGTTATAATTATAGTTGTTATTACTGATATCATTATTGTTATCATAATTATAATTTTCAATATCATTTGTATTACAGTTATTATTATTATTATTATTATTATTATTATTATTATTATTATTATTACAGTTATTATTATCATTATTACAATTATTATTATTATTACTATTATAATATCCATGATATTATTATTTTCCTTATTATTATTTTTATCACTATTATCATTATTCTATTATTGTTATTATTATAATAATAATAATAGTAATAATAATAATAATAATAATAATAATAATAATAATAATGATAATAGTTATTATTATTATTATTATTATTATTATTATTATTATTGTTATTATTATTATTATTATTATTATTATTATTATTATTGTTATTGTTATTATAATTATAATTATAATTATAATTATTATTATTATTATTATTATTATTATTATTATTATTATTATTGTTATTGTTATTATTTTATTATTATTATTATTATTATATTATTATTATTATTATTATTATTACTATTATTATTATTATGATCATCATCATCATCATCATCAACATCATCATTATTGTTATTATTATTATTATTATCATTGTTATTATCATTATCATTAGTATCACCATTGTTGTTTTGTTGTTGCTCTCATTATTATTATTATTATCGTCGTTGTCATTTTCAATTGCTATTATGGCATTAATCATTACCACTAATAATAAATGTCTTCACCGTTTTCATTACATTTGATATATTTTATTTCATTTTTTGTCATATGTAAAATTTGCTTAAGGTGTTTTGAGCATGCATTACAACTTAATTTTTTATTATTTTATTGTTATCATTATTATTATCATTATTGTTATTATTATTATTATTATTATTATTATTTATTATAATTATAATCAAGATATATTATTCTTATTATTATTTATCATTATTACATTATTATTATTTATTATTATTATTATATTATTATATAATTAATATATATTATGATATTATTATTTTCTATTATTATTATTATTATATCATTATTTTATTATTATTATATTATATATTATGTTATTATTATTATCATATATTATTATATATTATTATATTATTATTATCATTATTGTTATTATTATTATTATTATTATTATTATTATTATTATTATATTATTATTATTATTATTATTATTATTATTATTGTTATTATTATTATTATTATTATTGCTATTTTCCTTTGGCTTCTTTGTATATTTTCATTAGGTGAGATTTCCCGCCAAAATTGCATTTCTAACTAGACAAATTTTAAATATTAGTTTCACTTTGGGTTCCATATGTGACAAGATTTATTGGAAGAATAACGAAATAGTACCTAAAGCAAAAACAAACAAATAAATAAATAAAAAACAAAAAACAAAATAAGTAATGAACATTTTACGAACTTAAAAAAAAAAGAAAAATCATCACAAAATAATAATAATAAGACAAATTTTTAAAGATAAACCGATGAAACCAAATATAAAAATGGATAAAGAAGTACACCGCAATAATCCAAAGAAAAAAGGTATCCCTCAGAAATGCGATGTAAACAAAATGTTTTGGTCGCGTCCAAGGTTCGGCCTCGACTCGTTATCACAGACGCTGAAACTCGAATAAACGGCGGAATAAAGCAGGACAGACTCGCCAGAGATGAATAGCAAGCAATAACGGTGAGGTAACAGCAGACAAGGCGAGCGAGAAGAAGGAAGATGACAGCCTCCGCGAGTGCAAACACGGAGGAGGCGATGGAGGCGAGTGAGCAGGGGGAAGAGCCCGAGCTGTTCGTGATGGAGTCGCTTCAGCCGATGCTGTTTTCCATCCGCGTCTGCCCCTCCAAGGCCGCCCTGCAGAGGATCATTGAGGTGAGGGGCGAGAAATTATCCAGAGGTCGAGGCTACAACACAGCTAGCTCACAATGTCGCTTTTTCCGTGATTTGGCAGGCAGTGATATAAAGAGGGAGGGACAGGGTCCTTTCCATCCTCTCCAGGGAAGAAATGGAAGGTTGGAAAGGTTAGGTTTGGAATTTTGGGCACACAGGATAGTCTGGTTTTGGGGCATTGCCTCTGGAGGGTGCGTCGCTCTTGGTAACAAATGCTGTCATTGTTCATATGTGTTACTTATGAAGTATCTAGTCAGAATTTATGCTTCGTCTCGTTTGAGGTTTGCACGCCATAATACACAACTTGTGGTAGTGTGGATGGCAGGTACTATTTTCAGCATCTGTTAATGTAGGAAATTGTTGGAAATAAAAGGGTTAAACTTTATGGTATGGATGCACTAAACTAGGGCATATTGGAGATAATACTCTTGTAGAGTTGCAGTTATTGGTAAAAGAAATAATCTGAAACATGAAAGGTAATGCCACAATTAAAGGAAAGAGATTGCAGATGGAGCCGCTCACAATCTGAGACCACTCGGTGCTCCCAAGTTTCAGCTCTATGTTGCTAGGTGTGCCGAGGTGAAGGCAACATTTCCTGGGGGTGCCGAGGTGAAGGCAACATTTCCTGGGGGTTCATTGGGTGCGGAGCCCCCCATCAATCCTCCCCTTAGATTGTTGAATAAATATTGTGGTCTGGAGTTAGGGACTTACTCCCTGGCGTGTGTGTCTGTACTGTAAAAGGTGGTTAACTCAATGCTGCCGGAAAAAGGCTGTGCTCATTTTAAAAAATTTTGTGACATGTTGCTGCACATAGATGGCTCTGCTTGAGCTTAGCCATAAAGGAGTCAATTAGTAGACCTTTTGACCTTACCTGATTTCACTTTACCTTAAATTGGCAGAAGAAACATATTTTTTACTAATGCTATGAATATCGATGGTGTTAATTTTATTATAGGGCGTCTTCTGTACATGCTATAAAAGTTAATCCAGTATTAAAGTTTAAGCCAGATCTCTAATGTGCATGGGCATTGGTAGCATCCAGGATTAAATTTAATTCACCTCAGGAACAGATTTTACTTTCGAGCTCAAATCTTAATCCTGCACATACGCAGAACGAGCTACTTAATCCCACTAATCATGTAACGACATATCATGACATCATTAATTCCACAGAAAAGATATAGGTGCATTACCATTATTATTTATAATAAGCAATAACCAAACAAATTCTGACATTGTCATGTCAAAGATGCAAGTAGAAATTCATCTGTATATATTTTTATAGGTTGTTGGATATTAAAACTGCACATATAACTCAAAATTGAAAGGAAAAATGAAAAGAAAATCCCACAAAGAATTGCAGAGTTTGCAGACACAGAAAAGGCAATGTTATTTCCAGATTGAAAAAAACATTCCCAATTTATGCAATATATTAATCAAAGAAAAGAGATTTATATTAACAACACAATTAGGTTTCAAATTCAAAGTACAAATTTCTGATCCTTTAAACTATAGTGACTTCAAAACCACGTAGACATTTGTTATCATGATCCTCACTAGCAACACCCTGAAAAAAACTACCCTACTTATGCCCAGCGATCAAGTATCTCATTTTTGTTTGACACCTTCATTTCAGTTGTCTATAATATTTAGAGGCTATTTGAAGCCATTTATATAATTTTATTTGTACTGACGCAGATATATATCGGCATGATATAATACAAGTGTGTGTGTGTGTGTGTGTGTGTGTGTGTGTGTGTGTGTGTGTGTGTGTGTGTGTGTGTGTGTGTGTGTGTGTGTGTGTGTGTGTGTGTGTGTGTGTGCGCATGTGCGTATGATATATATTATATATATAATATATTTATATATATATATATTATATATAATATATATATATTATATATATATTATATATTATGTAATATATAATATATATGATATATATATAATTTTGTTATATATATATAGTTTTATTATATGATATTGATATTTATAGTATATATATTATATATATATTAATAATATATTATATATTTATTTATATATTATATATATACATGTATATATATATGTATATATATATATATATATATTATATATATAATGTATATTAATTATATATATATGTATATATATATATATGTATATATATATATATATGTATATATATGTATATATATGTATATATATGTATATATATGTATATATATATATATATATATATATATATATATATATATATATATATATATATTATAATTTCCCCCCCCCCCCCCTTCTTTCTTCTTCTCTGTAGCAAATGTTCCCTTATTGACATTAGTGTATAATATGAAACTTGGAGTGGGTGAATGTTAATTGCCTTACACAGGTACCTGCTTTTTCATGTAAAACAGCAGATTTACTGATAATTTCATTGACTCATACACCTGTGTCTTACAGTGTATCTTGCATCTTCTGTGCTAGTACTGTGGATTCGGATTAACTTTAATCCAGAATGTGTACAGAAGACGCCAATAGACATTATAATTACTATAATGTTATAGACATTAGTAACATTAATATAAGATAACATAAGATATTTTCAAAAATCAAGGAAAAGGGCTTATTGGTGACTTAATATAATTGTAGCCATCTATGTGTAAAATGAATTAATAAAGTAAACTCGCAGTGGGCTTGGCATGTATGTACATACCATGATGATATTCTTATAGAGGTCAAAAAGTTGCAGCTGTTGGCACAAGAAATAATCTGCTCACACAAAAGATAATGAAAAAAAAAATCAAGGAAAAAGATTGCGGAAAGCATCACTACTAGTCCAAGTCCACTCGTTGCTCACATGTTTCAGCTCCATCTTGCCGTGCATACTGAGGTGAAGGCAGTGTTTCCTGGGGGGGTTGGGTAGAGCCCTCCATTAACTCTCCCCTCGGCCAGTGCCTGAAGGGCATTCCCAGTCACAGCAACTTAGATACTTTAATTTACTTTGTGATGTGGAGCTGGGGACTTAGTTTCTGGTGAGTGCATCCATATTGTAAAAAATTACCCTAAAGATAATAGAAAAGATGTAAAACTCATATGATATGAAATTATACAAATTAGAATGAGGTTTAGATACTTCTCCAGGTTCTACCCTTCCAAAAAATATATGGTTATGATTTTGCAGACCAAGTAGGAGGTAGGATGGGGTGTATAAAGGATGAAGCCTCATAATTACCTTGAATGTGAATTGCATTTGCAAAATAATTGATTGATTTACCTTGTTGCTTCACTTTTCCTCAGCAATTTCCCTGGCTAGGCTTTGTTTGCGACAGAAATTGATACTGGTTTTGTTTGAAACAGGATAAGAGCTATCAGAAAAATATAGTGTTCTCCTGAAAATCACTGATAGGCATCATTTCTAAACTTAACCAAATTAATGTCAAATTAAGTAACAGCCCAAGCTTTTTATTGCTAGACTGTGTATATCATGGATTTTTGATGACTTTTGCTGGAGTACTGAAATCTGATCACCAAACACTGACACATATGGGTATGTTTATAATATTAGGTAACTTTTAATTTGAAGTTAGGTATGCAAATGTCAGGAAGTGAAATTTTACAGCAATGTATTTTGGGCATTACATTACAATGAACAAATTTCATTATATTTACTTCCTTTTTTCATTGTATTTACTCCCTTTACATGGCTTCCAGGAATCAGATTATGCTCATTAGACTGAAGGAATCTGATTATATTTACTTCCTCTCTCGGCAGGATCACGGAGGAGAGTTGACGTCGAAGGTGGGAGGGCCACACACTTTACGCCTGTTGCCCACAGGAGAGAAAAGCTTCTCCGTGAGCAGTGACGTGTTCAGTGCCCAGTATGTATACGACTGCGTTAAGGAAAAAAGACTTCTGGATCCAAGCAAATACAGGTCTGTATTTTGTTGTTTTGATTTTAGTCTTTATTTTACCATGGTATTAGGATTACTGTTATTGTTGTTATTAAGGTGGTGGTAATAATGATCATGATAATACAGTAATGATGATGATGAAAAAAATAATAGTGATAATAACAATGGTTATATGGTAATGATGATGATGATGAAAATAATAATAGCAATAGCAATTATGATGAGCATTTTCCTAAAAATGATGATGATTATGATGATGATGATGATAGTTATAATGCTAGTGAGGATGATGATGATAAAAAGATAATTATAATAGCACCAATGATATCATTAACCCATGGTGTTGGGATGGTAAGAATACATGCCAAGACCATTGTGTATGTTTGTTTATTGATTTTCTTTGCAAATAGATGGCTTCACAAGTGTTTAACCACAAAGGAGTCAGTTGCTAGTCTTACCTATCTCATCCCTTTACCCTTTTCCTTGATTTTCAAGACAATTCTCTCTACTTTTTATTGTTGATAGTACTGCCAATAACATTATGGTAATAATTATAATAGTAATGATAATTAACAACTTCAATGATAATTACATTAGAATTTTTTCCTCCATGAACTCAGAGAAAGGGGAAATCAGGTAAGGTCACATAGGCCTACTAATTGGCTGAGCATTTGTGGAGCCACCTTTGTGTAAACAAAATTCACCAGTATGATTACCTAGCAGCATTGGGTTAATGGTAGTTATTTTTGGCAAATTGAAGGAATGTATAAATAGGTGCTATTAGGCAGGCCAAGTCATTGAGTCCTTGGTAGGTTATTGCTTTGTTTACATTTTAAAAATAAAAATCTTTCTCTCAGGGTAAATAAGAAGTCATGCTACACCGCTGACGTCAAAGTCCTGGACATCATCCGGGGCGTGCGTTCGTGGGCTGACTGTGTGCGTGTGGAGTAAGTGCAGTCAGTCTCCTGTTGCTGAATGGTAGATCAAATTTGTGACTGTGCTGATAAATTCCTGTAAGTCTTGAGTGGTGGATTGCACTTCACCCACCATTTTCTCTTCATTGTTTCACAGGGTTGATTGTGCAGAGGAAGTGAGTGATTTCAGCGACGATGAAAACTTCAATGTCTTGATGCAGAACAAGACATGGAAAACAGGCAGGTCAGTCCAGAAGAATTATCACCAAGTGAAAAAAACTTCAGATTTTGACACAATTACTAATGATAAAAAGTAGAGATTGATGAAAATGAAATGAACCTATGTCTCCAGGTCAGCTGAAGGCCATTTCTGGAAGCCAGTGCACTTATTTGCATGCCATATATGTACCAATGAAGTCCAGGCTTTGATAGACACATATGATGATATGAGATCTTAGGGCTGCGTTATGGTCTAAAATCCCATAAAAGCCGTCAGCCATCACAGTAGAAGATAGAAGGGGTACGATTAGACTGAGATAAGGATTGCATGACAATCGTGTCCCTATTAAAATAAGATTTCTCAAGATTAATTGATGTTCATTAAAAATATTCATCTCT
>NC_051426.1:1629330-1646830 GCF_015228065.2 Penaeus monodon | reverse complement strand
ACTGACATCTCCCTCTTCTATTTTCTTCTTTACCTTTGTGAAAATAAAACACAAAATGAAAAAAAAAAGGACGAAAATAAGATAAAAACCAACATTAAAAACCGTAAATTGTTATGAATAACCGACTAGTGGTAATTACCACCCCATCTTCTCTGTTGCCTTTCTTTTTCTCTTACTCTGGCCCTTACGTGTATGATCTGGCTCCCCGACTTTATATTGCAGTCGGACCGATACGGCACCGAGGGAGGACCCTTAGGATGCTGTGAGAAGGACGTCATCGAAGATCGCCATAGGCCCACGGACCAGGATTTTCGTCAGAAAAGGTGTTGCCTGCCAGACTCCCCGTAGATCCAGCGAACCAGCACCTTTGCCGCAGGACCAGTCGCCCCAGAATGCTGTGCCTGGCGGACGCCTGCAGATCCGGTCAACTCCAGGAGCTCGTAGCGCAGATATCAGCCGCCCCGAGATGCCGCCCCTGCCCCGACGCCCGTAGATCCAGACGAAGATTACGAGGACGTGTGGACGCGAGAAGGACCTGGACGAGATCTGTGAGGACGTGTGGACGAGGACGCCGCCGAGTTAGGCCTGGGCCAGGACTACGAGGAGGTCAGGACGAATCCGAAGTCAAGGAGGACCTGTGCGAGACTTTCGAGGACGTGTGAACATCGAGAACGGACAGATTACACCAAGGACCAGGAGGATGAGGACAACATGGACGAGCAGCCACGAAGTTGAACCAGGACGACGCACGAGAACGAGACGACCAGCCAAGTTAGGTCACCCTTGAAGGCGCCTCGAGGGCGAGGCGCGAGTAGGTGGCCGAGCAATATAAGATGTGGATAATTCTATTTCTGTTACAGGATGTGGATAATTCTATTTCTATTACCAGTGGACCACGTGGCTGTTTTCCACGTGGATCCAAATGTCCCAAATAAGAACCACCCGCTCAGCGAGGGCGGAGGTCACATTTTATATCTGACCTCGTTTGACCGGGAGTTCGTGCTAAGCTACCACCGCACTAAGGTCAGCTCCGCCCTCTCTCCGGGCAGCTGACCGTGACCTCCGCGCGGCCCGATAATCCGTATAACTAAACATGTCGTGTTCTTATACTGCGTGGTGTCAACTCTCAGAAATAAAGAGTCAAGCCGAATACCAGTATCAATACCCCTGCAAGCCAATGTAATTGGGTTCTATACCCGTTATAACATATATATATACATATATATACATATATATACATATATATACATATATATATACATATATATATATACATATATATATATACATATATATACATATATATACATATATATACATATATATACATATATATACATATATATACATATATATATATATATATATATATATATATATATATATATATATATTATACATGGTATATATATATATATATATATATATATATATATATATATTATATATATATACTATATTATAAATCACACATCTATATATATATATATATTATATACATATATATATATATATTATATATTTTATATATATATATAATATATATATATGTATGTATGTAAAGATAGAGATGTTGCTTATTGATTAATGGAATTTTTATTTACGCAAGACTCCTTCAAGCACCAAACTTGAAGTTGTTCTTTTTTTTTCTAAGTTTCCTCTTCTGCATGTTTTTTGTCACATTTAGCAATGTTATTAATCCCTTTTACTGCATGTTCATACAGTCTTATATGAAGGGTAAGGGGTGCCACTTTGACGAACTCTCAGTACGGCTGGTTTTAATTCACCTCATGAATGCTATGGGTCTGTGTTTAGGAACAAACGTTTATGCCACAGAATTTATTAGTACCCGTTAGCAGTAATTTTAGACCATCTTTTGTTTCATCTCTCCCTTTATTATTTTTTTCAATTGGAAACAAATCTTGCAACTGTATGGTATCCGTACACTCACACTTTGCGTGAATACTGCCAAAGAGGTAGAGAGCATTATTTTTTCTCATGTGATCAGTGCAGCTTATCTGTCCAAGTATGCTAATAGGTTTGCTCAGCACATGTTATTTAAGAATTCTAAAAGAACCTTTTTTTTCTGTCATTGTTTTCTGTATTTTTAATTTTATTCTTTTATCTCTCCAGGTGTGTCCCCTGAGATCATGGGAGTCGATGAAAGAACATTATCGTAAAGTCATAATAACCGACCTCGGTCCCTACCAGCTTTCGAAGAAAATAGAAACAAAGCTCTACAAAGGGTGTGTTGGAGTTTGTGTTGTTTGTGTTTTGTTACACATTGATAGGAGTGAACTAATGTTTGTTTGTTGTCACATAACTTTTTCAGTTTTAGTTAATGGTATTTTGTAACATGCTTTAACCCCTTTGATCTGGATAATGTGACCATCATGGCCTGAAAAATTTGGCTTGAGGTTTGGGTGAGTTGAACATGCTGTCATGGGAAAATCTGGCTGTGGGTCTGGGTGACTTTAATTTTCCATTGTGAGCGTTTCAGCTGAAGGCGGGGGTGACGGAAAAGACTTACCACGAGTGCACAAAGCTCTTGGAGGGTGGTTAGGTTCATTTAGCGTTTAGAAAGAGGCTTTTGCGTTATTCCCATCAATAAACAAATGTGGAATATAGTGTCTGTGAGGCATGATTGGAAGAATGCTGGCTCCAGGGAGGACACCATTTCCATGCTCAACATCCTATTTGGTGTCACAGGTTGTATTACAGAAAATTGAATATTACAAAAAAATATTAAAAATTACATAAATAACAAAATGCTACTTATTGTTATTATTGTTGCACTGAGTTATGGATTACCTAGAATGATGGTATGGAGTCTGTAAAAGGAAAACACTCTATTATCATCTGGGTAAGGCAAATCAAATGACAGATGAGGACATTGGAAAATGATAGAATAACTAAAAACACTTATGCATAAAAGGAGAAAATAACATTGCAAAGGGGAAGAGTCTTGTCACCACACAGAAGCGTTTGAATGCTCCCGGCCTACAAGCCGTCCACCCATTAGAGCAACCGCACACATAAACCTAATGGCCTGTGCGATTGCCATGAAGCACCCAGATCCAATGGGTTAAAGTAATATCCATTATTTTTATGTATATATTATTTTCCCTGTATCTTGCAGATATACTGATGGTAAAAATCATGAAGAAAGTTCAGATGACAATGGCCGTTCTGAAGAGGAAGCAGAAGAGAAAGATGACAGCAAAAAAGAAAAAAGAGAAGAGGAAAGTGCAAGCAGAAGCAGTGACCAGGAGAATCCCAATACGAATCTGATTTTACCACAGTTAAGAAACGAGCAGAGCGAAGAGGCTGGCACACACAAGGAGGTGTTGAGTGACCCAGAAGAAGCACAGGTAGAAGATGAGCAGTCAGAATTAAAATTGCAGGAGTCAGACATAGAAGATGAGGAAGAACCAGAAGGTGAAGGTCAAGAGAAGGCAGGAAAAGAAAGGGTAAAAAAAGGAGTGGAGGACAATGTGTATGCAGAGGTGGAACGTCAGGTAGCCTCATTCGACGCTGGAGGTGCAAACAGCACACAGTCATTTGAAATTGTTCTAGCAGATGGTGAGTTTGAGAACCCCCCAAAGCGAACATCTAGCTATCTAAAAGAACTCGCCGAAGACTGGGAAGAATCTCGAGGATCATTTCCTGACAAGTCTCAAAAAGAGAAAGAGACTGAAGCACCATGTACTGAAAACAAGCAGGAAGGAGGCGGAAGTGAAAGTGCACTCAATCGAAATTTGCAGAAGAACACACATGATGAATGTAAGACAGTGGAGGGGGAAAGAATATTTACTAAAGTTCTTTCTTCCTGTAATCATGATGGACAGACTCATCAGATAGTTGTTAATGCAGAAGTCCAAAGCTCTGAAAGTACAAGTAACCTGGTTGGAACCAAAAAGAATAGTGACATGTTCACAGAGCAAGAGGCCGAGGAAATAGCAAACTTTCTTGTAGAGATGTCAAGCTCAGATGCATGGGAGGAGCAAGCCAGTACAAATTTGAAACATAATAAATGTGGAGATGCTTTGGAGTTGAATCAGTTACCAAAAGATAGTTTACCCAAGAATTCTAAAGAAAATGCTAAAACTCACAATGCAGGAGGAGATTCAGGTCGAGAGAATAATGGTGAGAGAACTTCCAGTCATTATGATAATGTGGAACTGGCTGACTCATCAGCAGAAGATGCAGTATTTCAGACTTGCCCCTCAACAATTGATTCCCATACATATCAAGATGCTGGGAAGGATAAATGTCTGGTTGATAAGCCCCATAACGTAGTTGAGGGTAAGGAGATAACAAAGGTTTTGCTTAGTCCATTTCTAGCTGAAACGGAGAGCTCTGGTGAAGAAAGTGACCGTTCTACAATCCTTTTCTCAGAAGGGGAGGCATATAGGAGAAAGTCTGTTAGTGAGGAAGAACCAGTCAAGAAAAACAAGATCAGTGGAAGCAAAGGAGACAGAAGCAGCTCTGCCTCAGAAAACAAAAAGAAAAGCAAGAAAGGTCAGTTGCAAGACAAGCAGTCAAGTAGTTCCGGTACCAGTCCTGCTAGCAAGGATGTCTCTCAGGAAAAAACAAGGACGAAAAAGGCTCGAAAGAGAAGGCCACTTTTAGATGAGAGCACTTCCTCTGACAGTGAAGTCCTGATCACCAGGAACAGGAAGGTCGACATGGGGCAGATACTCTCATGTCCTACAAAAGGTCAGAAGGTAAGGCAATAAAGGACTTTAAATTAGTTATTAAAATCCACCATCTGTCTGTTGGCTGATGGAGATCCCTGTTAAGAGTTATTTATTTTCATTTTTAGTTGTCAGCATTTTAATTCATCCACACCACAGAAAGTGAAATGGAAATGCACGAATTGGTTTTTATGTTATTGTTATTTGTAATTGTATTTGTTTCGTCTCAGATTAAGCCTTAAGCCAATGGCCTTATCTGACTCAGCCCAGACTCAAGTTGGGGATTATCATCCTCTTTGCCTGGCCTTGGCACACTATCACAGGAGCTAGAGAAGTCAAACTTTGAGTGACCTTTGCCTATATCCTGCATCTTTTTCTCTTTCTTTCTTTCTTTTTCTTTTTTTGCAAGAAATGAGGTTCTGTAATATATGATTGGCCTTAGAAGTCTGTGAAATTTTATCATGCTGTTAGAACAATGAAAAATATTTTCAAACCATCCTAGATGCACCAAGCCAGGGGATAGTGTAGTTGTAATATTACCAAGATAGGAGGCTTGGGATCTTAAGATAGCTTGGGGCTGAGTCTTTTTATAATTTAGATTCAGGAATACTGTAAAATAGATATATGAAAAGTTATTCTTAGCATTAGAACTAGTTAAGCTAAGCCTGGTGCAACCTGTTCAAACATTACCCAACCATATCTGACCTAGGATAACCTACCCTCACATCTTATGACTAAACCGTACATAACCTAAACCAGACCTAACGCCATCTAGCAGACCTGTTATAATCAAACAAGAGATAGCCTAGCCTAACCTAACCACATATATTCGCAGAATTTTTTGCCATTTTCCCCACTGGAACCTTATATTCAAAAGCATCTTGGGATAGTTGTATGATGAAGACTCTATCACCCCCACAGACTCACCCTATATGTGGAAAAGAGGAAACGGAAGAGGGGAATACATCACCACGCACCCCGGACAGACTGCGGCAAAAGGGGAGAAGAGTCACAGGAGAAAACTCAAGTTCTGAGAGCACATCTCCTGCATCTTTGCCAAGGGTCAAGCATCAGTCTCGAAAGACAAAGGACACTAACCATGATGTTGGTGGTGAAGCAGTGAGAAAGGTGAAGAAGGGGGGGAAAAAAGCTGCTTCAGAAGAGAACATTTCAGACAGCGACAGTGAGGGTGATAATATCCTCGTATCAGAAGAAGAAAGCAACGGTAGCCTTAGTGGAACTCCATTGTCGGACCCTTACTTTGGCATTGACACCCACACTGGCTGCTTTGATCGATCCTTTCACCCAAGTCAAGGAGTTGCACAGGCCATAAGCTCTAAAAGAAGGAAGTTTAACGTTACGAAGGGTAATGGGTATGTATCTCTCTTTCTCTTTCTCTTTCTCTTTCTCTTTCTTTCTCTTTCTTTCTCTTTCTTTCTCTTTCTTTCTCTTTCTTTCTCTCCCTCTCTCTCCCTCTCTCTCTCTCTCTCTCTCTCTCTCTCTCTCTCTCTCTCTCTCTCTCTTCTCTCTCTCTCTCTCTCTTCTCTCTCTCCTCTCTCTCTCTCTCATCCATCACTCTCTCTTCTCTCCTCCCAGTCAATCCATCATCAATCACCATCATCAATCACCATCATCAGTCACCATCAACTCCCTCACATTGCGATCTCTCCTCCAGAGTCAAAATGCCATACACACATGAGGAGGATGTCAAGATCCTGATTTACATTGATGACTACCACGCGCACAACCAGGTGGGAGGACGCGAGCTCTGGCAGAAGATGGAGAGGAAAGGCATCCTGCTCAGTGAGTCGCTGTTGCTCTAGATTTTTTCATGCCTTTTTTTTTTTCTTTAATTATGTATTTCATATTCGTATTTAAGTTTGTCAGAATTTGTGTGTTAAGGGGGGGGTCCATAGTTAGATTGTTTTAATTACTTTTTTTTTTTTTTTTTTTTTTTTTTTTATAATAATGATTTAATAATGTATTCAATAACAAATAAATAATAGGTATAAGCACTCTTTCCTAATGATGATGCAATTGAAATTCCTGCTTCCTTTCTTGCGTATAATAATAATGGTATTGATAATTACAAAATTGATAATAGTAATAAATATGAAAAATGAAAATAATGATGATAATGATGATATTTTAATGATGAAAATAACACTTGATGATTATGATGATGGTGATATCCATAATGAAAATACAACTGATTACAGACCGTAGTTGGCATAGCCTAAAGGAGAGGTACAGGAAAAGGATCGTGCCTAATCTCCACATATACCAGCGCTTCGGTCTCTCGAAGACTATGCTTCAACGGTTCAAAAGCAAGAAATATGTGCAGTCAGCAGAAGGTGAGGAGGTGAAGGTAGAAGAGAGAGGAAGAGATGGAGGTGAAAGGAAGAGGTAGAAAAGGAATTTGATGGAGGTAGAGAAGGAAGTGGTGATGGAGGAGGCGGAAATGGAGGTGGAGAGGAAGGTGGAGGTGGAGAAGGTGAAAAGTAGAAGAGGAAGAGGAGGTAGCAGAGATAGAGTAAGAGGTGTAGTTGTGAAGTGTAAAAAGGTGGACAATGTGGTGGAGGTGATAGGTAGACACAGTAGAGGGGGTGGAGGTGGAGGCAGTTAAAGGCGAAAAGAACAAGAAGGAAAAAAGAGTGAATGAGAGAAATGGAACAAATGGAAGAGGGAGACTTTGAAGGAATAGATAGTGAAGAAAACCAAATTTTGTGGGAAACTGAAAGAGTTCCATAAGGCCGCGATGGCCGAATGGTTAGAGCGTCGAACTCAACACTGTCACGACGGCAATCTGAGTTCGAGGGTTCGAGTCACCGGCCGGCGCGTTGTTCCCTTGGGCAAGGAACGTTACCTCGATTGCCTACCTAGCCACTGTGCGGGCAAGCCAGCCCAAGTCAGTGCTGGTCCCAAGCCCGGATAAAATAGAGAGAATGATTCCCTAAAAAGGTAACACCGGCACTCTCCGTGGAAAGGAACTGGGGACCCTACCACGTACTCACTCCAAGAGCATCACAACATGAAAACCTAAGTATCATGCTGTGACCACGGCGGCTCAGACATGAACCTACCGTTAATAGAAGAAGAGAAAGAGTTCCAATTTTATTAGTGTTTATGGATGTTTATTTTATTGTAGTAGCAAGTATGTATGATGTAAATTTGGTTATAATGAGATAATTTTTTTCATGAATAGAAATTTTCTGAGATATACAATCAGGAAGAGGATCACCAATTTTGTTTTATTTTATGTTTCATTGTTTTTAGTTTGGTTGGTAAAAAGTGCATGAGTAAGTGAAATAGTGTGATATAATCAGGATTTTCCAACTTTGTTATCTTGTTTAGAAAATGATATAAATAATTCCTTCTTTAACCTCAAATGTCTGGGCACACTTATAGCCATCATGAAAAACCAACTCATCATGACGGGTATGGCTTTAGGCATCATGACTTGCTAAAGTGAACCCCCAGGCCAAAAGGCTAGACATTTGTCACGGGGAATGAGTGACACAGAAATTTCTGGCCCCAGCATTGTAGGGTTAATATGATTTTTAATAGAAATAAGAGTGGCTTTATTCATTTTGATTTTTCCTGTGCATAAACAACATGTATCTTGTTTCTGTTATTATTGGTGTGGTTATGTATATTTTCTCTTTTCCTTCTTTGATACATTATGATATTATTTTTCACATATTAGGCTATTCATATACATGTCATACATAGCCTCACTTGATACATGCATGTAAATATGTATATATTCTTTCAGAGTCACCAAGAGCTAAAGCAAGTGAAATATATAGGCAGCCATACTCACACGAGGAAGATCTATGCATATTGAATTTCATCATCAAAAACAAGAGACATTCAGAGGTGAGGACAGTGAGGGCAAGGATATTGCACATGTATTTACTGGATTTGTATATATATAGAATGAAAAGAAGGAAAATAAATATATGAATATATATGTATGTGTGTATATCACAGCATCTGGCAGCTGTAATGTTTTCTAAGGTGCTTTTTCCTGAAATATCAGACCTTTGCCCCATTTCTGTATCCAAATTTCTACATCTGTGTTTGTCTTTCAGTAATCTTGAGGACTAAGTACTGCATTTATTGGATAGGTTCATCACTTGGAGTATATATAAAAGCCCTGCTCGTAGAAAAAGAAATGCCTTTGAGTCCTTCTTCCGATACATAAAAAAAGATATTAATAGATAAATAATCGAAAAAAATAAATAGTAATAAAAAAAAGACAACTACAGATATTTCTCAGGAGATGTGTAGTGTCTAATCAGAATGGGATTTTAGCCGTGTAAATATACGAAAAGTGCTCTATCCAGATCTACTTGAATTTAGGCTCTGTCATGGATGGTCCAAAGTTAAAATTTACTGATACACTTGCAGTGACTCGTGCAATTGCTATACCCTGTACATTTTTGGTGCTGTGACAGAAGGCCAGCAACCCTATACCATATATATTCTGGCAGGGTAGATCTTGTAATTTATGATAAGCTATAAGGCCAGGCTCTACCTTGCCAAAATGTACATGGTGGTGTTGGCCTTTGCTGGAGCAATGAAGTCACACAGGCAATGGCAAATGCTTTAGTCACTGTAATGTATCAGTTAATGTATAGTAGTAATAATAATTTTTTTCCACATAAAGTGACTGAAGATTCTTTGTAACCAGGTTGGAGGTAAGAGCCTGTGGACCCTGATGGCATCGTGTGAGCCGGGGTTGAAAGGCCGGACGTGGCTCAGCCTCAAGGAGCGGTACCGCATGAGCATCGTCAAGCACCTTCGCGCCTTCAACCTCTCGGACAATGAGATCCTCAAGTTCAAAAAGAATGGGAGTGAGTAGAGAGAAGCAGAGATGGAAATTAAGCTTTAGTAAAGCAGTGGAATGATTTGTTGATAGTTTTTTTGTATTATTTTCATTTCATTACTGCAACATTAGGTTTTTTTTTTTTTTATAATGTATTATCTCTATTATTATTAATGTTATTATTATTTTCTATTCCTTTTGTTATGTTTATGATTATGATTACTATTCATGTTATTACTACTATTGTTTAGGTATTATTGCTATTGCTGTGATGATATTATCCTTTCTTTTTATTAAACCTACTATGGATGTGCTTTTAGGCTTTATCTAGGTCATAGAAGGAAGTCATGCAGAGAGAAATCAATATATATTTTTTCCCCTGAGTCTTTGTCAATAAAATTACTCCTTCCTGGTGTGTGTTCCATTATCCACATGAGTTTTTTAGAGGAAAGTTTGAGAAAAACTTGAATCAGACTGATTAGCACTGGATTTAAATGGTCATATAGACTTTTTTATGATATATTTAGTGTCTTATTTAGATAAAGAGAAAACAGTTGATCCATCTCTATTTAAATTAAATACTTGGATTGGTGTGACTGTTCATGTTTCCTTACACTTTTCCTCCAGGGAAAAGAAAACAATAATCACATTCTAACTTTCAGAGTCATAAATGAGAAGAAAGCTACATAAAGTTACATAATATAAAACCTGTAGATCGTATGCCTTATAAGGAAAGTAATGAAAATTTTTCATTTTGCAGATCGCTCCAAGAATCAAAGGCTCACTCACAAGCATCCACCAAAGGCCTCGGTATACAAGTTTGCCAAGGTCAGATTGAGCAGTCAGGCCAAGAGGCGCAGTGAGACAAGTAGTGTATCCGAGTTAGAGGACCCTAGAGTACAAGAGGAGGAGGAGACTAGGGGGAGGAATGAGAGCAGAACAAAAGGAAATGTTAGCAGTAAGGTTAGAGGAAGAATGGGTGGAGAGGAGCGAGCAAGCACCACTAGTGGACTTGAGGAAGAGGACAATAATGACAGCGTTGGCTCCAAACTGCCACAACAAAGGGGTTTGCTTGGGAGAGTGACTGAGGAGAAGGAGAGGGCCTACTCGCCTGAAATCCCCTTCTTAGATGGAAGTGTTTTTGAGAGGAAACGGAAACTGTATACCGAACCAGAGGGGAACAAAGTGTTGACTCCACAGGTTGTGAGTAAGGAGGAGGGTGAGGAGAGGTTGGCTGAAGGAAAAAAGGTGAAGAGGAGGAAATTAAATGTGTCTTTTAGTGAACAGGAAATAGGAGGAGGAGGACTAGAAGGAAGGAGAGGAAGTAAGCAGGAAAGGGAAGTGAGTACAGACACACATGTAGAGGATAGTGTAGAAGGTCATTTAGAGTTGGCTGATGATGTAGAGGACAGTGTGGAAGGTCATTTAGAGTCGGATGATGATGTAGAGGGCGGTGTGGAAGGTCACGTAGAGTCAGATGAACTACCCTTGCTGATCTACAGGGATGAAGAAGTGGAGAGCGACGTGGAAATCACTGCTAAGATGACTGAAGACCAGGAGACAGTGAAAGAGAAAGTAAATGGTAGTATAGAAATAACAGACAAAGATAACATGGATATCAATTCAGCGAGTGAAAGAACAATGGCACATCCAACAGAAGTGAATTCCAAAGAGGCAAGTGATTCAGTCAGTCCAGAAAATGATAAGGAGAACATATCAAGAACACCCATTGTTTTCATCCCAGAAAATACACAAAGACTGTCCCCAAGGAAGAGGAACAGTATGAAGTTCACCCAGAAGCCATCCAGCGCCACATCTCAGAGTGAGAGCAGTGCGCCAAACATCACAGATGACACTGAACCTGACAAAGTGGAGAAGCTAGGTAATAAAAAAAGAAAGAAGGAACGTAATTCTCTGCCTGCCACAGTCAGCTCCCCTGACAAGAGGGTGACACGACGTTCCCTGGAGTTGGAGAAAACCCTTCCGAAACAGAAGTTAAGGATTCGTCCATTACACAAGAACAAGTGAAAATTTTGTATAGTTTAGTGGGTTTTTTTTTTTTTTTTTTTTTTTGTTTAAAAGGCTTGAGGCTTTGGTTTTAAAAGTTGGATGAATATAGTACATAGTATAATTTTATGTTTGAGATGTAAAGAAAAGGAAAGAAAATTTTTATGGAATGTGAATGATTGAGGATGAACAGATTTTTGGTTCTTTTTATATTCTATTGCTCTTGATAGGATTTGTAGTCACTAGATTTAGAATAGTTTTTTAAGGCTCTACGATCAAGAATTCTTGTATCTAGGTTGAACAGACGTTTGTAGTTGGTTATAAATATCATATATATATTTTCTTATCAGAGTTTTCTTTCTGACATGCAAGAAAACTGCTTATATAAGAAAAATTTAATACCCCAATTTTTTTTTTTTTTTTTTTTTTTTTTATGTGCATACATTCTGCAGTGTATGGTGTATTTTCACAGTGGATGTTTAAAATAACACAAAAAATTATCTCATGCAGATCTTGGTTCTTTTGTAAAGGTTTAGGTAATATTCCTTTAGATATATATATTCTAGGGGATGATTTACAGAGCTGGGGAATACTGCAGGTACTTTTAGACTTTAAAATTGTCCACTGATTTTAACCCATTAATGATGGGTAATTATTATTATTTTTCTTCTTCTTTTTTTTCTTTTCTTTTTCTTTTTTCTGCAAATTCAGGTAAGAATGATAAGCACACATTATTGGGTGGTTATTTGGCTCTTGAGAAGAGTTTGTGAGACCTCAACCTCCTGTGATTGTTTGCCATGTTGTGATGGCACGTCACCTGTCACCATTTACTTAGATTTATATGCCAAAAAGCAGCAGTTGTTGTGCCCTCATAATGCTAATGGTACTGGTCCCAGAAAATCAATGGGAAGCTGCATAACAAGAAGGAATTACCCATAAGAAATTACTTTTCTGTTTATCCATATCTGCTGCTGATTTCTTGAGTAGTTACTACTGTTAGTTATTTGAGCTTTTCCTAGAAATTACATAATTCAGTCCTATTAGCTATATAAATTTAATAGTGTTGGATACAGTCTATGTGTAAAAGTTTGGATATTACTTCTCGTCTCTTTTTTTTATTTTTTTGTAATTGGTGTATAATATAAATTCCTCTGCGCTGTCTTCCTCTGTTCTTCAGCAACTCTTACACTTTTTTTTTTTTTTTTTTTTTTTTTTTTTTTTTTGGATATTTTCATTAGGGATTACAAGATTTGCAATTTTGAGGATGGTGTAAATCATTGATATTTATTACTATAGAAATGGAGGGAAGAATCATATATACTATCCTGTTTGTTTGTAGAAGAGACAGTTTCTTGCTGTTGCTTACAAAGTAAATATTGTATCTATTGTGTTAAAATTAGCACTCTATTTTGGGGTTGATCTCAACAGTACAAAATATACGAAACGTAATTATACGGAACATGTGATATTAAGGGAAAAAGTGAACACGTACCTTTCCATGTGCTGTGAAGCCCCAAAAATTCTACTTTCTACTTTCTAATTCTACATTAATTTTCCTCACTAAGTTGTTGACTATGTTTATTACAGAAATGTCATTTTAGATGTAAAGCCAGATTCTTGTACTTTGTATTGCTGTTGATATTACTCAAGACTCCAAAAGCTTATCTGATTATCCCATTCAAGAATAAATAATGAAAAAAAAAAAAAAGTGCCATTAAATGTTTTTTTTCAAAAAAGTATAAGTATTTGGAAAAAAACATTCTCTAGGAAATTTTCTACAGCCATGAAATGCAGTGAATCAGGATATGTTAGCGTTTCACACATGGTGGCAAATTTATGTTGTTTAGGGATTACCTTAACCCCTCTCTGCTGGGTAACAGAAATCCCCGAGTGTGATAAAACTCTGGGGATTTCTGGCAACGGCCAGATCCTGGCCATGGGAGTCTGCTACATCAAGCCTGTCTTGCTCCATGCACTCTGGCGCATTGCAGAGTGTACAGGATTACCCCTCTGACCAAGCGGTTTGTTATGGTACATGTGACCCAGCAGTGATGGGTTAAAGGGCATATTTTAGAAAGTGGATTTTAACTGTTAAAAGCAGCAGAATATGTTATATTTGTGACCAATGTTTCTCAATTTCATTTGCTTCTTTTAATGTGGTTTGTGTGGTAGCACATATGATTATGTGAAATTGAGATCTACTGTAAGAAAAATTTGTTTTTAATATATGGGGCATGTCTGCAGACATGTGGTTGACTGACCTTAGGCTTTATTCACCCTGTTCTACCCTGCCACCTGCTCTCCACTTGTGTCCGAGAACTCTTCACACACCATAGTCTTGAATTTGACATTGTATTTATTTCAACCATGCCTGATATATATCAACACAGGGTGGGGCAAGCTGCACAGTCTGGCATATACAAGTTTAGTGTTTACTGGCTATGAAAATTAGCGGAGAAATAGAAAATATTCTTCTGGGTGAGTTTGTACTTACATTTCTGTGCATTCATATATTTTATTTTATTTTATTATTATTTTTTATTTATTTATTTATTTTTTTTAATCAAATTGGGCAGGAGTTATAGCCTACTAGGGTCAAAATATTTGTTTGAAACTTCATATTTACACACACGGTTAATGGTTACAACAAATAAATGTGTTAGACATCAAAGGTCATAAAGCACTATAGTAAAGTGTTTTGGTGAAAAGGATAAAAATGAGTAAACACTTGGGATAAGTGGACAGAAGGGGATGAAGAAGAGATAGAAAAGGAAAGGGGGAGAAGAAAATACCATGCAAAATTAGTTGAGGTGACGGGCTGAGGTCCAAGGTAGGGGTGATCCCCAACACGGCCTCAGTCTCTGTCTCCTAAGCCCACCAAGAACAAGAAATAAGGGATGGGGGGGGGGGATATTTACACAAGTATTTTTTGTTTTCAGTGTCATTATTGAAAACAAGAGAATGTGGCTGCACCTTAACCCTTTGCCGACGGGTGGCATGTACGCACATGCCATGGCATCGCGGAACTATCTGCCGGGGGCATGTACGTACATGCCATGGTGTATGTATGGACATGCCATGAATTTTTTTTTTTTTGTTACAATCACGGCAAAATATTATTTTTCTGCCACTAAAAGCGTGATTAACTCATTTTTAACACTCATTTTTACTATGCAAAAAAAAAAATAAAATAAAAATAATAATAATACAACAAACCGACGATTTCCACTCCATGATGGTATTTGGCATGAGTGGTCGCGCATGCTAGGGCGACGATATAAGCCCCTGGCAGCGAGGCCCGAGCCACTATGAACACTACCCGTAGGGAAAGGGTTAAGTTAGGCTTTCCTGAAAGAATTTGTAAAGCAGAGTTTGTTCTATAGGATTAGCCTTTGAATTGAATAGGTTTATAAAGTAAGCAATGTTATGCGACTTGGAATTGTAAATTCAGGCTGCATGTTCAAATTCTGGAACAAATTTTTAATCACTTATTAGAGCTTGTAAAGTGTGTTTACATATATAATTGAATTTGTTCCTTAAGAATGAGGATGCAATATAATCCTGTAATCAGATTCTTAGTTATGTAAATTTTACAGGATTATGATTTTGGAGAGATCTGTAATAGCATTAAAATGATATGTATCTCTTTTTTAATCTTGTATTTCATTCAACATATGTGAATATTATTGTTATTAGAATATTTTGTGTGTTGTATATACTCTTCTGTACTCTCCATTTCAGCAATGCCAGTGGAGTTTCTCAGTTGTATGAATGCTTTGGTTAAAAGAAAAGAAAAATATATTTTTGAGGTACTACTGCTGTATGACATGTGTAATGAGTCATTCAATTAAAAGTTTTTATGGGGCTATATTGGTAGTGTTAAATCATTACTTGTCCTTAGTGAGAAAGAACTCCAAAGAGGTATTAAAAGTATAAAAGAGAAAATGGTTTCCATAAGGGTAAAGGAAAAACTACACTGAATAAATCATCATGTATTTTACAATTATGAACAAGACTAAAACACCGATACCATTTTACAAAATATATTCTTCAAATAAGC
This sequence comes from Penaeus monodon, assembly GCF_015228065.2. Taxonomy (NCBI): domain Eukaryota; kingdom Metazoa; phylum Arthropoda; class Malacostraca; order Decapoda; family Penaeidae; genus Penaeus; species Penaeus monodon. The sequence goes on along the minus strand of NC_051426.1, from coordinate 1,631,235 downwards.
AACTTGCCAGAACTGGAATGTTGTGCATTATATTATCTCTTATCAGACTGCTTTTAAAATTTAAACAGACTCGTGGTGTGTTGTAATTGCTTATTTACAGACACCAGAGAGACACAATAAGCTGCTGATAATGAGGTAACATTTAATAAATGCTGTTTATGAAGCATCCTCTAAAATTATATGTATATACATCAATATTAACAAATGGACATGACCGAGAGTCAAGAAAGGATACAGATTTAGAATTTTCAGGCTTAAGAGTGGATGTTTAAAAAAAAAAAGACAAGTATTATATCAATAGCATTTAGAAACAATTTTATTTAAAAAAATTGTGACTCTCTTTCAATATGTACACACAAGACTACATATATATCATAAGGCCTCCATCGCACAGCAATACATCACCTTTAAGTAATGATATAAATAGCATTTACACATCTTAGCACTAAAAGGGACAAAAGAGAAAGAGCCAGTGGATCTTCGTGCTGGTATAATGATCATGATCCAAAGTTGAAAAACCGGAGAACTAGAACAGCAATCCTAGACTTCAAAAAGAGAATCACTGTTGGATTCCAAGCTTGATTTCCTGATGGTTGGAGTTGGGGGGGGGGGGGGGATATCGGCTCCTTCCTTGGGTTTTGGCTGTTAGATGGCTGCTGCTGTGGTTGTCTCCATGGTGCCTGTTGTTGTTGTTTCGTTGAAGTCGTCAAGGCTCAAGGTTCCATCCTGCAATGCAGCATGCAAGAGTCAAGCTAGTTTCACAAAGCAAACTAAGGAGTCTTTTTTTCCCCCCCCTCAATATATGCTCCCAATGCTCCAAAGTCAACTTTCATATTCATCTGCCAATTTACCAACCACAAATCACATAACTTCACAAAGAAGTCTGTCTGAATACTGAAGAGTAAAACAATGTAAACACACTATACTTCATTCAGCAAAAAATCAGCTGACTTACCCAGAGATACCGAATGGCCAAGATGGTTGTGTTGTGTAACTGCGGTCCTATGAGAGGATTCATTTGGTGCAAATAACATAGCAACCAGCTGGAAGAAGTAAACAACAGGCTGGTATAAGTAACATTGCTTAACAAGGTACTATTTTGGATTGCTAAAATCTTAAAAGAGTCAATCATATAGTCAAAATAATTATCATTCAACTTTAATGCACTAAATTTACAGACTCATTTCATGAAGTATTTATAGTAGATATTTACTTGGAATAAAATGTCCTTATACACTTTCACTAAGGTCTACTTTGCAGAGAACTTATTAAAAAAAAAAAAAAAAAAAAAGGCTGAACTCACAAGAGCCAAGATGTAACTGCCGTAATGACCAGCACTGTCTGGATCACGCTGGAAGGAAAAAAGAAGCAGTTGACAGAATAGTAATTTCTCAAGTATATTAATTACAAGTACTTAAAAACAAACAAAACAATTATTCAAAACGAAGATTAAGTAAATGTTCTCACACACGCACGCACTCACCTACTCCTATTTTTATTGGTCACATTGGTACATTACACGGAGTCTATATCATTACATGAAATCAAGATAAATATTAAAAATATGACCTTGTAAAGGTAACGGTTTAACTCATATAATACTACTCTTAAACATAATGCTATTAGCAAGTAGGGCTTTGTCCATTCAGATGCCCCTCACTTGAAACAAGGCCTTGTCAAAATCATTTTCATGGTCTGTATTTTGCAGCTGATTTCTTGAGATTTAGCATAGCATAGTCTATTTGTAAATAAAATAAGAAGCTGAAAAGAATGAATTGAAATGGGCACCGTCTATCTAGCCTCTTGAGTCAGAGCAATAATGTCATGGCTGGAATAAGTCTGGTGTGAAAGTTCTAGGCTCTACTACATGTACAAAGGGGAGATTTGCTGGCTTTTATTAATTGC
>NC_051426.1:1621830-1626830 GCF_015228065.2 Penaeus monodon | reverse complement strand
ATGATAAAAAGATAATAATAAAAACAAAGAAAATAACAAGGGCGAATAATAAGGAGAACAATAAAATAAACGAATAATTATAAGGATAGATAAAGTAAGAAATGATAATAACAATGATAGAATAGAACAAATAATTAAAAGACAAAATAAAGCAAGAAATTATAATAATAATGATAAATAAAACAAGAATTAATCAAAAGGCAAAATAAAACAAGAAATAATAATATCAATAATAATAATAATAATGATAATAATAATAATAATAATAATAATAATAATAATAATAATAATAATAATAATAATAATAATAATAATAATAATAATATAAAACAAGAAATAATTAAAAGGGAAAATAAAACAATAAATTATGATAATAATAATAATAACAATAAAAAAAATGATACTACTACTACTACTACTACTACTACTACTACTACTACTACTACTACTACTAATAATAATAATAATAATAATAATAGTAATAATCATAATAATAATAATAATAATAATGATAATAAAAATCAAGAAATAATTCAAAGGAAAAATAAAACCAGGCAACTCGAGTGGTAGAAGTTGCCAAGTCGGAATTTCCCAATGTTTTGATGCGTTTCCACACGTTTCTTGTATAACTCTGGAGAATATTTTTTTACCTGAATTTCCCTTCATGTCCTGAGTTCTGGTATGTATTTTGTGGATTTTGTAGTCACTTGGGTAATATATTTGTGGGTGATAATGAGAGGAAAGTCGGGGATTAAAGGCAGAAGTAATTATTGACTTTATAAAAGGGTCTGGTCGACTTCTTCGCCGGTTTATTTGTGTTTTATTTCTTGTTGTTTTTATGGTTTACAAGTAACCTTGCTAATTCATATATATTTTTTGTTATTCTCTACTCTGTCCATTTTTAAAAATCATGTGCGTATCTCGTTCTTGTTTTTATTTTATTTTATTTTATTATTTAAAAAGATTTTACTCCATAATATGGACAGTTAAGCTAGCATAATCTTAATTAATGGTAAGTAAGCTTAAAATCGTCGGACTCAAGACTGTCACGACGGCAATCTGAGTTCGAGGGTTCGAGTCAGCGGCCGGCGCGTTGTTCCCTTGGGCAAGGAACTTCACCTCGATTGCCTACCTAGCCACTGGGTGGCCAAGCCAGCCCAAGTCAGTGCTGGTCCCAAGCCCGGATAAAATAGAGAGAATGATTACCTAAAAAGGTAACACCGGCACTCTCCGTGGAAAGGAACCAGGGACCCTACCACGTACTCACTCCAAGAGCATCACAACATGAAAAAACTAAGTATCATGCTGTGACCACGGCAGCTCAGACATGAACCTACCGTTAAAGGAGGATAAGCTTAAAATGCGGACTGGAATTCTCCAAAATATATTACTTGATTTTCTTACATGATCCTGGAAGCGATATAGTATCTCTACCTTTTATTTATTTTAGTCTTTTATTTATTTATCTATCTATCTATCTATCGATCTGTCTATCTATCTATCTATCTATTTATTTATTTATTTATTTATTTATCTATCTATCTATCTATCTATCTATCTATCTATCTATCTATCTATCTATCTATCTATCTATCTATCTATCTATCTATCTATCTATCTATCTATCTGTCTATCTATTTATTTACTTATTTTTTGTGAAAATAGAGCTTGGGTTTTGGTTCCTCGGCAGATAATGAAGGTAGACATTCAGATTATCTTCGCATGGCCGACGCGCGGTGGTAATGGTATCAGTGGCTTCATCTCGCTCTCTGCCGCCCATATGTGTAGGGATTATGCTGCGGAACTCCCCACCCCCTCAGTCATGGCCTTGATAGCAGGGGAGGGCATGAAGATTATGAAATGAAATTTCAGGGTAAAGATATAAATATTTCACAGAAAAAAACAGAAAAGAAAATAAATAAATAAATAAAAGAAATAATGGTCTGGAGAGAGTCAACGGCATAACCTCCTGCAACCCCCTTGGCCTAATCTGCCGTCCCTTTTTTCACCTAATCATGCTTAATCTTTTCCCTAATCATGTCATTAGCTGCAATTCCCCTAATGTATCTTTATCTAATGAAACCCTCCCTTTATATGCTCAATACTTGGCTAATCGACGCAACCTTAGCCTTGACTTTAGCCGTCTGGAAGTGATGATGTAAAGTTTGGGAAAAGAAGAAGAAGAAGAAAAAGAAGATGAAGAAAAAGAAAAGGAATTAAGAGAAGGGGAAAAGGAAGAGAAACAGCAGAGACTGTGGAGATATAGGTCATTAGATAGATAGATAGATAAACAGACAGATAGGGAGATTAATTGATTTATTGATTGGTTGACTAATACGTAGGTAGATAGATGTGTGGAGACAGTGTTTGTGATATTCCAACAGGATGTTTGATATTTGCCGCACTGCCTGACGTAAAATCTTTAAATGCACCAGTGATTCATGTCTCTTCGTTTAGTCAGCTTTTTGTGGATTAATTCCATTATTTAAGTTCATTTTGTGGAAAATTTTCCGTACATGTATTTCCTCATTTTATATTTGTTTGACATGGTATATTAACTATTTATCCAATGGCTTTCAGAGAAGATCATGACCACTGTAGCAGGCAGCTTGATGCGATCCCTCGGGGCCGTGGCACAGGGCATGGTGCAGGCGACGCCCGTGGCACTGAGGGGGGTGTCTCAGGGCCTGGCAGCAAGGGCCACACCTACCAGTGCCACCTGGACGCCGCAGGTCACTAGCGTTCGGCACAGGTATCATGCAGACAAGCTGAACCGAGGGCCCTTAATGAAGAACTATGGGTTTGAGGACAGGCTTCACACTAAAGGTAAGTTTGCTAGTTTTATGGAATATATGATATCTTCACTTTTATTTATTTAGTTATTTTCATTTATTTATTATTATTTATTTATTCATTTATTTTTATATTTATTTTTATTTATTTTTTTATTTATTTTTATATTAATTTTTTATATTTATTTATTTTTTTTTCATTTTCATTTTCTTTTTCATTTTCATTTTCATTTTCATATTCATATTCATATTCATATTCATTTTCATTTTCATTTTCATTTATTTATTTATTTATTTATTTATTTATTATTATTATTTTATTTTATTTTTTATTTTTTTGTTTCTGAATTTGATTGTGTAAAATGTAATTATTTATTCTCCTGTTTATAGTTAATGGCAGTTCGACCATTACCTTTGTTTTCCTTTCTTTGAACTCTGATGATTTAAGGTCAGCGAGTGTTTCTTGTATACTTGTTCTGTTATTGTCCCGTTTTGAGCTTTAGCAGTTTGTATTCGAAATGTAATTGTTATTTTCCTTGCTATAATTTGTAGTTTAAAAAATTCTACCGTCTCATGTACACTTGTTTATTTTCAATTTATTGGCAACAGGTAATTGCACTGTCCACTGGAGTTTTGGTTTGTGATTTTTTTTTTTTTTTAACACATTGATTGCTCCACAAGCGCTAAGTCTCTCAGGACAAGAATAAGTAGGCCTACCTGACCTCCCCTGATGTCCTCATTTCTAAAGCTCATGATGACATAAATATTATTATTATTATGATGAACATTGTGTTGTTGTAATGTTATGCAGTTTATGGTTTACAGTTGGTTTTGATTATGAAAGAATAAGTGAGTGTTTAGGATTTCAGAGTCTGAAATAATCAGTGATTATTGAAAATTGCTGGAAAATATATGAATTCTGAACATTCATACATTTTCCGGGATTTGTTATGGGATTTTTTTTATTTATTAAAGAAAATTTCGTTGACAGAAATACATTAGTAACAATTAGCAATAGACATCCCTTCTCAAAAATAATTTTATGAAAATCATTAAAAAAAGAGAGAAAGAAAGAAAGAAAAAAGGAGAAGTAGAAGAAAAAGAAAAAGAAAAGAAAAGAAAGAGGAAGACGAAGACAAAGACAAAGATGAGAAAGAAGCAAAAGAAAAAAATATGTACACTAATTACACTCATCATTAACCACGTCCCTCTTTAATCATAGAAGATACACCCCCGTTCCATTTGCAACCACGACTAATGGCTTTACTAATCTCTCCCTCCCTCAGGACTGATGCCACACGTGGTGCACGGAAAAAGGCTGCCGATACCCGTATACCGACCCAAGAACGGCTGGGCGGAGAAGCGAGCTCTCTTCGGCCAGAATGATTACATTGGTAAGGAGTTTAGGGTTTGGGAAGAAGTTATTTGCTCGTTTGATTTTGATTTTGTTTTGTGACTGGTAGAGCAGTTTAATTTTTTTTTTTCAGAGAATTGAAATAGGTGAGTTTAGACTGAATTGAAAGGAGTTCAAGAATGCCGTTAGAGCAACCTAACTCCATGCAACAGAGAGCCAGTAGAGGTACACTACTCCATGCAACAGAGAGCTATTAGAGCTACATAACTCCATGCAACAGAGAGCTATTAGAGCTACATAACTCTGTGCAACAGAGAGCCATTTGAGCTACATGACTCCATGCAACAGAGAGCCATTTGAGCTACATGACTCCATGCAACAGAGAGCCATTAGAGCTACATAACTCCTCAGAAAAGAGAGCAGCCTACATTGTCATGGTATGGATAAGTACCATAGCATTTGGACCCACATTTGCCATTGCATATGTACTCTCATATTTCAGAGACACTTCAGAAACCTTAAACAGAGAGCCGGACGGGCATCTCACAGCTGTCAGCCAATCACCATTGGCTGTGGGGCGAGGCAGTCCATTGGTGATTGGCTGACAGGTGCGAGATAGTCAGGCTCTCCGTTGAAGGTGTCCGATGTGTAGGGTTGAAGGGTTGTTAATGCCATCGGATTTCCTGAGATAAACATGTGACCTTTCTGTGCTCCTGTCTTGGTCTTGCATGTTATGGAAAACAATAGTGTATTTTATTTATAAATCTGGATTATATAAGCTTATTACTATCTATTTAAACTTAGTGCTACTACATAAACTTAATCAAGATCAAGTATACATGTAAATTTGGTGT
>NC_051426.1:1606830-1616830 GCF_015228065.2 Penaeus monodon | reverse complement strand
CATAACTATAATTACGGTTTTAAATAACTATATATTCCCGCTGCCACCACGAGACAATGTCTCGACGATCAGGGAGTCTGGTGTTGTGCTCTCTGGAGGCTTTATCAATACTTAAGGGATCATGCAAACCCACCGTCGAATTATTAGGTTTATTTACGCAAGTCAAACAAAAAGCTAAAAAGGAACAAACACGTGGCACGTAACAAGTAACAAAGCACGTGGCACGTAACAAGTAAAAGTAAAACAACCATGAAACGTTAAAACAAAAACACATTGAACGTTAAAACAAAAATACATTGAACGTTAAAACAAAAACACATTGAACGTTAAAACAAAAACACATTGAACGTTAAAACAAAAACACATTAAACATTAAAACACAGACGGTAAAACACGACACGTAACACGCATCACACTACACACATGACAGTACGGGACGCACATCAATCTCGGCACAAACACTTCGCTAAGCTAGCTGACCTACGCAAAAAAGAAAACTAACCTACACTACTTTCGGTTGTGACGGAGTACCGGAATGCGGAGGTCGGACTTGCGAGCACATACGGGGTCAACGGTACATAACCTGCGTGCGGAGGTACAGCGGCCGGCGGGTGAGGAAGCCAAGGTGCTGTCAACCGCCTCCTCCAGAAGTCTGCGTCTCTCTCCCCCGCTTGACCAAAAAGTCCCGTGAAGGTAGACGGAAGGTTCCCCGAGCGTCTTGAAGATGGCCCAAGTCGGTCGTTCGGTAGTTCACTCGCTCGCTCGCTCGTTCGCTCGTTCGAAAGAAAAACCCTGCGGGCATGGGGGTGCCGAAGGCATAGCGTGGCACAGTGGTGGGGCGTCGTGCCACTACAACCGCCCCCTTCCAGACGGCTAGCCGCCCCGGCTTGCCGGAATCACCTCCGAGGCCGACGTGAAATCTTGTGGCCCACGCCCTAACACATGCAACGGCCCAGCCAAGATGGGGCTGCTCTGGCGGCTGCAGTATGCATCGCTGGGAACGGAGGGAAGCGGAACCGGGGGCACAGACGGGCGACGGTCGCTTCTGACCGCAGCAGAACAGACGGATATATCGATAAAGATTCCAGGAACAGCAAGGAAGGTCCACATACACGTGCTTATACGGTCACCCTGGGCATCAAATACGGACACGAGGCATACGCTTCCATGGGCATCCGTGAACAGGAGCGAACGTGTGGTTCCACATCGGAGCGTCAGTAGGCAGGATGGGCGTACAGCTATACGAGCATCATGACAGGAACAGGCATAGGGGCGTCAAGCAATTGCATGCAGACTGGCCATACTGCAAAGATCTGGGGATAAATCACAGGCATTAGGTCATGCACCAAACCCGTGCTCTACCTCGCATTCATACAACTCCCGATACTCCCACAACCTTTCACCACGCAAAGCAAGCACCAAGCGTCCATCGTGCAGGCAAGTAACATGCTCAAGCTTGCATAAAAGCTCTAAAAGATATATAAATTTATGCAATCACACAATAAACAAAAATACATAACACAGAAACATTAAAATAATAACACAGTAAAACAATGTACAGAAGAATGTGCAGAAGCAAATAGGCACAAACAAATGTGCATACACATGGTAAATAAACACCTACGGACCGATAACTCCGATACTAACTAGCTAAGGCTGGCTGCAAAGCTTCAGGTGACCTTACAAGGCCAAGCAACAATACATTCAGCGAGTCATCTGGATCGGGGTCAGCCTCATCTTGCATAGGCCGATCTACACCTTCGGGCATCATAAGTTGCAGCTCATTATTTACTTTAAAGGGTATAATTTGGTTACGGTGTACCCTGTGTTCCGTTAATCTGGCGACATCTCTTACCACATAAGATACAGGACCTACTTTCTTAATTATTCTCAGTGGACCAAGCCATCTGGATGCCAGACCTGTACTATGACCTGGTGGTCTCTTGCGTAACACTAGCGTACCTTCTGTCAATTCTGGGATCGCCTTGGTCCTCCGATCTACTCCTTCCATATTTTCTTCCCTTACCCTTTGCGTACCTGTCACCGCAGCGTCGCGAGCGGCGATTAAGTCCACCTGGCGTTTCCCGATCTCACCATCGCGAGTATGGTGATTAGTCATGCCTATCGGAAAGGTACAATGCCGGCCTGTGAGGAGATAGAGGGGCTGATTGTTAACGGACCTATGGAACGCGGTGTTCAAGGCTAGACGCACGTAATCAAGGCGGGTATTCCAGGTGTTAGGGGAATCTTCGCATAACGCTGCCAGACAATCCTTAATTACGCGGTTACACCTTTCTACCATCCCATTAGACGCCGGGTTATATGGGGTGGTATACCTCGTCTTAGTCCCCATCAGACTACAAACCTCCCTAAAATATTCGCCGGTAAATTCTGTCCCGTTATCAGATATTAAAGTGTCTGGCGGGCCAAAGAGGGTCGTGAAGTGACTTATCAGAGCGTCCGCGACGGTGTGTGCATCTTTCGTGGGCAACGGGACCAACTGGATAAATCTGGTAAGTTCGTCTACTATCGTCATCACATATCTGTCTCCGTTTTGTGCTGGCGGAAGGTCAACAAGGTCGACAGATACCCTCTCAAACGGTTGCGTTGCAAGTGGCGTCGCGGCGAGGGGTGCACGTCCCCTCAACACAGCTTTACGTCTCTGGCACGTCGGACAACTTTGGACGTACTTTCTGCAAAACGATAAGGAATTAGGGAACCAATAAAAATCTTTTAGACGCTGGAAGGTGCGGAATACACCGGGATGACCTGCCGTACTGCTATTATGCACGATCTTCATTGCAGCAGATCTGACATTAGGGGGAAGGACAAGCTGGCTCACGAGACCAGACGGAAGATCGCGGATATGGTACAATACTCCGTCTTTGAGCTCGAACTCGTCTAGAGCAGCATGGATCTTAGCTCGGGGTACCCTTTGACCTTCCAGGAACTCGATTAAGTCCCTACACATGGGATCTCTTAATTGCATGGTTCGAAACTGTTCAGGGTTTACGGCAGACAAATCAATAGTGGCGACGGCTCTAGACAACATGTCGGGCACGTGATGCGCGGCACCTGGCTTGTATATGACCTTGCAATTATACGACGCTATTTCGTGACTCCAACGTGACATTCTTGCTGAACGTGTAGGACGCTTGAATATGTACGTTAGAGGACGGTGATCGGTGAATACCTCGAAAGGTCTCCCGTAAACGTATGCATTAAATGCCCTGATCCCTTCAACTACTGCAAGGGCCTCGGCATCAGTTGCAGAGTACCTAACCTCGGGTCCCTTAAGTTTGCGGCTAAAATATGCTACTGCATGCGGTTTCCCCTTTTCGCGCTGCATCAAACACGCGCCGATCGCTACTTTAGACGCATCCGTGTGTATCTCAAAAGGCAAGTCAAAATCGGGCCTGCGTAATATCGGAGCAGAAATTAACGCTTCCTTTAGTTCTTGAAACGCTCGATTCTGTTCTTCTCCCCACGTAAACGGTACGTCCTTACGGGTTAATGAGGTCAACGGCGACGCGATCGTGGCATAACTGGGTACGTGACGCCTGAAAAACCCACTAGCACCTAAAAACCTCCTTACCTCCTTAACGTTACGAGGTGTGGGCATCTCCGAGATGGCCGTCACCTTATCGGGGTCAGGGGACACGCTGTCACCCGTAACGACGAAGCCCAATAACTTTAGCTTATTTACGGCGAACTGGCATTTATTCACGTTCATTTTGAATCCAGCATTTTCTAGAATCTTTAAGGTCTCGTCAAGATCTCTTGCATGTTCATCAAAGTTTGCGGAATAAACAACTACGTCGTCAAGGTAGGCTAAAGTGTGACGTGACAAGACCGGCGAGAGCACGAAGTTGATCATGCGCTGATACGTCGCGCCCGCTGTCTTCAGCCCGTACGGCATGCGACGAAATTGCCACAGGTATGTGCCATCTGAAAAGGCGGTCTTGGGTCTATCGGACGGATTCAGCTCGATCGACCAGTACGCAGATCGCGCATCGAGAACAGAAAATACCCTGTTACTTCCTAACTCGTCAATTAATTCCTCCATGCGCGGCAACGGGTACGAATCTGAGGTCGTAACGGAGTTTAACGCACGGAAATCGATGCAAAAACGCACAGAGTCGTCCTTTTTCTTTACTAGGACAATGGGAGACATCCAAGGTGATGTCGACGGCTCAATCACCTTGCTCTCGAGCATCTTCTTGCACTCTTCCTTGATCACCTGCTTAGCGGACTGTGGCAGCCTCCACTGGCGTGTTACCGTGGGCGCGGCGTCACCTGTGGGGATATAATGATATATTCCGGGAACGACACCTACATCACTTTTCCTTCCGCCAAACACGGACTTATGAGAGAGCAACACAGCCTTAAGTTTCGCTTGTTGAGCGGGGGACAGGTGATCTAACGAAGGTAAGGCAACAGGAGAATCCGGAAGTTGCTCGTCATTTACGTCTACGGTAGCAACGTGAGCAGATTCCGCTTCTGCATCAATGACCTCTACTCTGGACAAAACGCTGCCCGCACGCAGTCTTACGTTTCGTTCAGTTACGTTAACTGCCCACACAGTGATGGTCTTATCTGTAGCTCTCACGATCGAACGGGGCACGAGTATAGAGTCTATGTTACCGCTAATTAGCACGTCACTGCCAGGAACTTGTAAGTGTGCTACAGAGGCTAAGACAAATCTGCCAGACTGAGGCGGAAAGGTAGTCGTGCGCTTCACTCTTGCAATGGGGTCCGGCGGCGTTTTATAAAGTCCGCTTGCATCAAGATTAGGTTCGGGTATCATTGCCGCGTTAATTACGACGACGCGTAGAGACGGAGCGTCCGTAAATGTAACGGGTAGGCGTTCGTCGTCGAGACGTAAGAAAGACTCGCTAGGTTCGTGACGATGACAGAGGGAGAACGAAAACCGTCTAAGAAAATCGACGCCTAACAGGACGTCACCTGGGAATGGACACGAGCTCGTCACGATAAATCTATGAACCGTACGCAGACGCGGAGAGACACTGACGTTCAGGTCCCTCTCCTCTAGAGTGTCCAGCAATGCCCCTGTGACACCAACTAGTTGACGTGCCCTGCGCGCACGAGTCATTACGTTGATTGACCTCATGACTGAATCTTTAATGAGTGATGCAGCACTACCTGTGTCAACAAAACATTGCAGATCCCTCCCACCAATACGTAAGGTTACAGTGGGACGGCCAGTGAAAACCTTACCGTTACTACCACGATTCCCGCGACTGCGGCGGCGGCTGGTCGACAGGGCGTGCCTCTTCGTCGGTTCGGCCAGGTAAACGCGAGGCTTCGACTCCCCGGCCCGGTAGAAAGGGACACTCAAACCTACGGTGGTCGTGGCGACGACATTGCCAACACACACGGCCAGGTGGTTTTTCCTGACAATCCACTGTCGAATGACCCGACGCACGGTGGTAATAACAATATGGCACAGATGCTTCATGTAACTGGGTCGACGCGACGGGAATCGGCCGACGTGTTTCACGGGAAGGAGCGCGAGCCGCCCTGGACATGAACAACTTATTGGCTTTTGCAACAATCTCGTGCAGTGGCAAGTCCTCGCACGCTACTAATAGGTCGGACAAATCTGACGGGAGCCCGCCAAGAAAAACACGCCTGATTAAAGCGACTGGATCTCCTATCTCAATTGAGTATTCCCTCACTCCCAAGTACACAAACCCTTCGATTTCGAGAAGGAAATCCTGTGGTGTCTGACCATGTTTTAAGGATTTCCTCTGTAAATTGTTAAAGAAATCTGAACTATTAGCGGTACCACGAAACTTTTGTCGCAACAAAGACTTAAAATGCGACCAAGAAGAGATCACCTCAAATGCCGGAGAATTGATTATTAAATCAGCAGTACCTTTGCAATACGTTCGGGCTAATCTGATTCTAGTGTTATCAGCGTCATCGGGCGTAACGAGCTCGAGTCGACGCAGCCACGTCTCCAGCTCCTGACTCCGCGCGAGAGCGTCACTGCTCGGACGGGCTTCGAAATACGGTATGGTATCCCGATCGACCTTGACCTTAACTTGCGAGGAACCCATGGATAGTAGGGACGCAGGACCACTCGGACGACCATTAGCGAATTCGGAATTGACGTTCGTACGGCTACAATTGTGATCAAGGACGACCGTATCGTCACTGCTGATGCTATGCTCTTTAATTAAGCCTCCTTGACAATTACTTCCCGTGTTAATACGAGTCATGGCTTCCAAAAGGCGCGATACGTTTTCGGTTTGGCGGATCACCATTTCTTTCAGTTCTTTCATTCCATCATACGCTTCATTCATCCCTTCACGCGCTTCATTCATACCTGCACGCAACTCTCTCATACTCATCCGCGTCTCTTTCAATCCTTCGAGCACACGCTCATACAGTCCTCCCGCAGCACCTAGTGTGTCAGAACCACTACTTTCATACACCAATTCTTGCACCTCATGCACGTCCGACGTACCACACGCGCCCTCAGCATCATCCATAAACCGTACTCTTCTGGCGGATCCTGTCGGACCGTCAGCAGACGCACCACTCTCATCACTAACACCCTTTTCGCGCGCGTCACTCGCATCCATGGCGACACCGTCACTAGTCGTGATCTTTGTAGGTTTTCCGTTACGTAATGGCATGCCTGCTTATCGTCAAAAGGACAATTCACTGATTACTAAAATTAATCGACGGAACACAAGTTACACTATACGCACTTTCTCGACGCAGAGGTGACGCGGCATTCGGCGATATAAACGCACAGCAATAAACAACGCTTACATTAACACATTTACGTTAAGAAACATACTTCGCTTGCGTTTATCACACGGAACGTTGCGTTACCCGCAAAAAAGATACACAATACAAAAATATAACATATAACAAATACACAAAATGCACCAATGTGTGATGCGCTGCAAGTTACCGTAATGGGCGGACAAGTACACACAAACAAGTAGACGTACAATAGGCAAGTACTAATTAACGGGGATTACATGTAACGAGCGGTCGAGAAGGTGTGTATGCGTTGACAATGACAATACCTACGCCTGACTACGGTCCGTAACATACTAATAATTCGACGGTGTGTACTAATAAAGGTTCAGTAATTAGTGAAATTAAAAAGAGTCACTAAATCCCACCGCGTAGGCACCATTATTTGTCTGCTACTGTAGTGACTCCCAATGCTACGAAGCAAAACATAACTATAATTACGGTTTTAAATAACTATATATTCCCGCTGCCACCACGAGACAATGTCTCGACGATCAGGGAGTCTGGTGTTGTGCTCTCTGGAGGCTTTATCAATACTTAAGGGATCATGCAAACCCACCGTCGAATTATTAGGTTTATTTACGCAAGTCAAACAAAAAGCTAAAAAGGAACAAACACGTGGCACGTAACAAGTAACAAAGCACGTGGCACGTAACAAGTAAAAGTAAAACAACCATGAAACGTTAAAACAAAAACACATTGAACGTTAAAACAAAAACACATTGAACGTTAAAACAAAAATACATTGAACGTTAAAACAAAAACACATTGAACGTTAAAACAAAAACACATTGAACGTTAAAACAAAAACACATTAAACATTAAAACACAGACGGTAAAACACGACACGTAACACGCATCACACTACACACATGACAGTACGGGACGCACATCAATCTCGGCACAAACACTTCGCTAAGCTAGCTGACCTACGCAAAAAAGAAAACTAACCTACACTACTTTCGGTTGTGACGGAGTACCGGAATGCGGAGGTCGGACTTGCGAGCACATACGGGGTCAACGGTACATAACCTGCGTGCGGAGGTACAGCGGCCGGCGGGTGAGGAAGCCAAGGTGCTGTCAACCGCCTCCTCCAGAAGTCTGCGTCTCTCTCCCCCGCTTGACCAAAAAGTCCCGTGAAGGTAGACGGAAGGTTCCCCGAGCGTCTTGAAGATGGCCCAAGTCGGTCGTTCGGTAGTTCACTCGCTCGCTCGCTCGCTCGCTCGCTCGTTCGCTCGTTCCAAAGAAAAACCCTGCGGGCATGGGGGTGCCGAAGGCATAGCGTGGCACAGTGGTGGGGCGTCGTGCCACTACACCCTCGACTCGACTCCTTTTGCACGGGCTTCTCCCTTTCCCCTTTCCTTGTCTTCTCCAACCCCTTCTACTATCCATTTTCTAAGGCGTAAGAGCTGAAAGGATAAAAGGCTGACTTTTTGCCAGTCGTGAACGGCCTGGGGGAGCCCTGGGCACGGTATTCCCCTGTTTAGTTGTTTAGCCCCTGACCCTCAAAGGGACCCTGAGAGGTGGACTGTTTCTCTCCCCAGCATACCCTAGGCTTACCATGTCCAGTAATGAAGACTTCGTACTATTAAAAGAGGCATTAAGGCTTAGTCCTGTATCAAATAGCCCCACTGATTTCAGTTCCGGTTCCCCGATCCCAGGCCCTCCTTTAACTGTGACTCTGAACACTGCTATTACTACCCCCTTCCTCAATACCTACTGTCACATCAGCCCAATCCAAATCATTCATTTCAGGTCAATACTCAACCTCCAGGAAACCTTTCTCCTCTCCTAACCTCCTCTACTTCCTCTCCTTCATCCTTACAACTTTCTTCATCAATTATCCTCTCCTCCCTTATTCCTGCTCTGCAACCTTTTTCACCTCTCCGCAGTACTACCTCTCCCAACACTACTCCCTCTTCCACATGTCTCTCTCCTTCTACCACACCCTCCTCTTCAGATATCTTGAATAATCTCTTTAGCTCAGCCAGATGGGGTCGATTTTTCGTAACCCCCCCACTCCCCCTCTCACACACACAGGCCCTTACTCTGACAACACTCCCCTCTTCCAGCAACGTCTCCAAAGACAAGTAGGCAGAGTTTCCTTGTCACAGTTAAACCCGAATCCCAAACTGTAGCATTATCAATCGTAACTGATTTCACTGCCAATCCTATTAATGCCCAATCTCATCCTTTCCCCAATCCTTCCATCTCCCCAACAAACTGCCCCTGTTTAAGGCAAGGATTGGTCAGATTGTAGAGAAGACTTACTCGGCTGCCTCATGCACCATGATGCAGTATCAGTACAGTGCTACGCCAATCCCCCTTAGAGGCCGTCGTTAATCCCCCACCAGTATTGCCAAAATTATTTACCATAGACATGACCTACGCTTTAATGTTTATATCAAAGGGTAGGTCAACCGACCGACTACACTGCAGAAACTCTCGAAGACACTGAAAATTATCTACCCATGACCCAAGATAACATGTTTACACATCCATCCTCCAGTCTTTCTACTCCCATTTCTTCTACACTGAAAGCAACTGCCGACATCCATCCTCCTTCTACTCATGCCCCCCCCCACACCCACACTCCCTCCCAACGCACTCCATTCCTCCCCCCCTCCCCCACTTCAGCTGCATTATCCCCTCCTCCTCCTTCCCCATTATCCCTCCCTCTTCCCCCTTCGCCACAGTAACCCCCTTCCCCGGATTCTCTCCCTCCTGACTTTCTCCCAGAAACTGTGACCCAATTAAACCCTTAAACTCTTCTCTCCTTTGTTAATCCCTGCCTTACCCTACGGACATCCTTGCGAAATCCCACACATCTTCCTCTGATAACTTTGATCCAATAATCCCTACCTTTCCTGAACTGCTATACGATTTCTTGACGTATAGCGCTTTTAATCCTCAACAAACCCCCCTCTTTACTTTTTTCACCATTACACCTTCCTATAGTGCTATATGACCTTTGATAACGCATACATTTTGCTTCGTAACCATTAATCATTAAATAAAACCAAACATCCATAAAAAAAAATTAGTAACATCTCGTATTTAATCAATTTCCTCTTTTCCTTTCATTCTCATTCCTCCCTTCTAAGTGCTAGATAAATATTCTTAATATATATATATATATATATATATATATATATATATATATATATATATATATATATGTATATATATAATTTTCTCTCTT
>NC_051426.1:1591830-1594330 GCF_015228065.2 Penaeus monodon | reverse complement strand
CACGTCTGGAAAACGTGACACATGACAGACAAAAGCATAAAGGGTCACGTGACCAACATGGCGCCAGTGTCACGGCCAATGGCTGAGACTGCCGGCTCAGATTTCCGGGTATTTTTGTCTATTATTTTTTTCGTAATTCAAAAAAAGAAAAAGAAAAAAAAAAGAAAAAGAAAAAAAAAAGCTAATCTCACTTTTTCCAAGTTATATTTCTATTCTCATGCTCATTATAGATCATAAGAATTTCGTCTTGTATCATAAGTACGTGATGTCATAAAAAAACGTGGTTATTGGAGTGCAAAAATAAAAATTAGTTGGTGGTGGTGTGATTCTGGATTTAATGTTAAGCTGTGTCAAAAGCTGGTTAATGCGGTTCATTTTGAATTATTTTCATGGAAATATATATGTAAATATATTTGTATATATATATATGATTATATATATATATATATATATGTATATATACACACACACACACCACACACACACACAACACCACACAACACACACAACACGCACCACACCACACGCACACACACCACACACACACACACACACACGCACACACACACACACACACACACAGTACACACACACACACACACACACACACACACACACACACACACACACACACACACACACAGCACACACACACACACACACACACACACACACACACACACAAACACACACACACACACACACACACACACACAGAGTAAACACACACACACACATGTATATATATATATATATATATATATATATATATATATATATATATATATATATATATATATATATATATATATTAATTGCATAACATTGTTATTTCACATTTGATATAAAAGAAAAAAAAATATAACAGAAGCTTCCAAGGAAAACTTAATAGAAAGAAAAAAATGCAATAAAGATAAAAAAGAAACAAATATAGAAAAAAAGAAAAACAAAGAAGAAAAAGAGATAAAAAAGAAAGAAATATCCCTTGTGAAAACCGTAATTGCAACATCTTAAAGCAATATTTACTCTTGCCCCCCTCCCCCTCCCCTTCCCCCCCCCCTTTAACCCAGCCCATTAACCCCCCACCCTCACCCTTTAACCCTCACCCCAACCTACCTACCTCCCTTCCCACCCCCTTCCTCTTAACCCTCCCCCTCCTCCCCCCCAACACCCCCCCCCTAAAACCTTTTAACACCCCTTCCCTCCCCCTCCCACCCCTGCCTCCCCAGCGGGCGCGAGAGTATATAAAGGGAGAACGGAAGGCGACGAGCAGTCATTGTGACGGTGGCGATTCTAGTGAAAGGAGCTATGTTGCGCTGCTGGACCCTCCTCTGTGTGCTGGGTGAGTCTCTAATACTTTCACTTGTTGGACTATTGTGTTTCCTTTCTTTTCTGTTTTTTTTTTTTTACTTTGAGTTTGTTATCAGTCTTCTGCAAGTGTTGCTTCTCTCTCTTTTTTTCTTTTTTTTCTTTTTCTTGTGTCGCTACAACATATATATATGTATATAAACACGTATATGCATACATATCTACATGTTTATCTATCAATATACACACGTATTTGCATGAATGTTTTTTTTTCTTTTTCTTCTTTTCTATTGCTACCATTTCATTTTCTTTTACTTCTTTTTTTTCGTATACGACAACCCTTTCATCATTATTGCCATACATTTATTTCATTCTAATTTTCGTTGTATTTCCGCAACAAAGATGAAAAACAAAGCACGTCAGCTATTTTTTTTTTAACAAAACACCGATTCATCGTAATTATCAATTTTCTTCGATCAAGAGATGGGGTGCAATACTTTCACTCCAATGTAGGCTTATATATTTCTCATTACTCTCTACGTCCATGGGTGTAAATATATACATATCCATCACTATTTCTATCTGTATCTATTGATTTATCTATCTATCACGTGTATTGATAGATGGATAGAGACAAATCACGTATCTCTTCGTTTATTTTTTCACTCATTTATCACTATTTTTTTCATCACTATCATCATCCATTGAAGATGTACGTATACTGTTTCGTCTGAATTGCAGAAATTGCAACGTCAGGCATTATTTTTGTAATTATGTCAACATCATTACGTACAAACAGCCTCGTCATGTGGTCGGTGCATTAGCTCGTTACTTGTTCGAGCGTTTGAGTTTCTTTGTAAGTTATTATCGTACTTCTTATTCCCGTGTTTATCGGTTCTTCGCCCGTTCCTTTTCTTTCTGTCTTTGTTCGTGTGTTTATTGGTTTCATGTTTTTTCCCCCTCTTTCTATTGTTTATTTTGCTTTATATATTTTTTTATCTGTCTAATACCGATTATCCAGAAGAGGATGAGAATCAGTCAGATAAGACGAATAAAGGAGAGAAGGCAAAGAGAGAATGAAAAGGGGAAGAGAGAGTATGAGAAGAGAAAAGGCATAATTTTGAATAAATCACTGAAGATAAGAAGGAGCAGAAAGATTATGAAGGAGAAGGGCAGAGAGGGGGAGACGGAG
>NC_051426.1:1574330-1576830 GCF_015228065.2 Penaeus monodon | reverse complement strand
ATAGTGAATGGTAATGGTGAAGGGTATTTATAGGTTTGGCGGCAGTGATGATGGTGTTAATGGTAATGGTTATGGTGGAGATGATAGGAGAAATCACAATAAATTATGAATGAGAAATAATACTGTAATGATGATGATATGATGATGTGATCATGATAACGATAATAATATCATAAATATCATGGTCACAACGGTGAAAAAGATGAAAATCAAATGATAATTATAACGATGAGTTTAAAAAATTGGAAAAAAGTCTTATAAAAAAGCTACAAACAAACCAAATCGCAAAATGCAGCCGAAAGATAATGATAACAAAAAGGAAAAAAAAAAAAGAAAATAAAAGATAGAAATAATAATAAGCAACAAAAATAATAACAATAAAAAACAAAACAAAACAAAACAAAACAAAACAAAACGTACAGCCAAAAAATAGTGATAACAACAAAACAAACAAAACAAAAGAAAAATTAAATAGAATAAAATGAAAAAAAGATAGAAATATCCATTATCTTAAGTGCAGATAGTGCCGGTAAAGGTGCGAGTGAAAGTTATCAGGGGTCACTGCCCCCTTTACCCCCCCTCCCCCCCCTCCCCCCGACCCTGATGGACCTGAGCGCGGGAAAATATGATTTTATATTTTCCTTTCTCTTTTCCTTATTAAAATTCTGCCTTTATTTCTAACGCTAACTTGTCTTTATATTAATCTATCCAATGATTTACCTAGCTATCTATCTATTGATTAATATATCTATCAGTTAATTAATCTATCTATTAATTAAATAGTCTATTAATTCATCTATTTATCTATTTATCTGTTAATCTGTCTGTTTAACGAGATTAATTAATCTATCTATCTTTTGATTTATATATTAATCTGTCTATTTATCGATCTTAATTAATATATCTATTGATTTATCAATTTATCTATTAATCTGTCTATTTATTTATCTATCCGTCCGGCTACCCATCTACGCGTCTTTTTTTTCCAAATTCATTCATAAAAAAGTAGGAAAAAGTCACGAGTACTTCCTAAGCCAAAATTATATACCCTTGAGAATATCGTACTTTATCGCAAAGTATCGTACGTATCGTCATGCGCATCGGAGGAAGGTTTAATTTTTAACACTCGAATAAAGAGAGAGAGAGAGAGAAAAAAAAAAAGTTGTAATGTGTTTATATTTTAGGAGATAAATTCAGAATATCCTTGAGAATTCCGCATATTATCGCGTAAAGATCGTACCATACGATTTTGTAGAGTAGAGAAAGCATTAAAACCTTCACACTTGAATACAGGTTTTCTCCCCTGGTCTCAATATTTCACCGGAGTGTTGCAATTTTACCGCGCCGGTCACCGAATCCCTAGCGACTGCACAGTATTTTAGGTGTTTATTATTATTGTTTGGTTATTTTGGGTGGGATTATTTTCGAAATGATCTCGTGTCGTGTGGTTTGATACTGGGTTTGTTATTTTCTTTTACTTTTTTTTATTATTTTATTAATCTAGTAATGTGTATAGATAGACAGACAAACAGAAGCAAACGAACACATATTTACACACACACACACACACACGCACACACACACACACACACACACACACACACACACACACACACACACACACACACACACACACACACACACACACACACACACACACAAGATTAGAAAGTAATCCCTTTCATAAGATCTTAGAATGATAGAAGAGATAATAATAACCTTTTAACACAGCTTGCAAAATCAAAGGGAAAATATTTCCCAACACAGAACCTGACCAACAAAGAACAAGAAAAATAATAAAAGTAAAAAAAATACGAAGGAAACGCAAAGAAAAGGGAGAAAAAGTATCGTAGAGCAAAATATAAGATTATCGAACATTTGACAACCAAGATAAATGAGCGAAAAAATGAAAGTTATCGTAATGAATAAGTCTCTTTATTCAACTTTCGTCATTTGTGTTAAACGTTTATTAAACGTTTATCATCGCTTTTGACATTACCAGTATTATTATCGAAATTGTCGCCATTATTGTTATTATTGTTATTATGATTATAATTTTTTACGATTACCACTATTATTATTATTATTGTTCTTATTATTATTATCATCATTATTATTATAACCATTATTGTTAGTATCCTTGTTGTTACTGTTATTATTAAATATTACTGTTATCATTATTTTTATCATAATTATTTTAATGATTAATGTTATCATTATTATTTCATTATCATTATCATTATCAGCATCATCATTATTATCATCATTGTCATGAATATTATCATTATTATCCTCATTATAACAATAATGATAATGATGATGATGATGATGATAATAATAATGATAATAATAACAATAGTAATAATAATAATAATAATAATAATAATAATAATAATAGTAATAATAATAATGATAATAACAATAATGATGATGATGATGATGATAAGGATGGTAATAATAATAATCATAATTATTATCATTATTATCATTGTTGTTGCTG
>NC_051426.1:1556830-1564330 GCF_015228065.2 Penaeus monodon | reverse complement strand
AGAAGAAGGAAGGGAAGAGAGAGAAGGAGGGATGGGAGAGGAAGGGAGGGAGGAAGGAAGGAAGGAAGGAGAAGAAGGGAGGAAGGGAGAGAAGGAAGGAGGAAGAGGAGGATGGAAGGGAGAGAAGGAAGGAGGGAGAGAAGGAAGGAGGGAGGAAGAAGGGGAAGGGAGTGAGGAAGAAGGAAGGAGGGATAGGAAGGGAGGGATGAGAGAAGGAAGGAAGGGATGGAGAGAAGGAAGGAAGGGATGGAGAGAAGGAAGGAAGGGATGGAGAGAAGGAAGGAAGGGATGGAGAGAAGGAAGGAAGGGATGGGAGAAGAAGGAGGGAGGAGAGGAAGGAAGGGATAGAGAGAGAGGAAGGAGGAGAGAAGGAAGGAAGGGATGGAGAGAAGGAAGGAAGGGATGGAGAGAAGGAAGGAAGGGATGGAGAGAAGGAAGGAAGGGATAGAGAGAAGGAAGGAAGGGATAGAGAGAAGGAAGGAAGTTATAGAGAGAAGGAAGGGAGGGGTGGAGAGAAGGAAGGAAGGGATAGAGAGAAGGAAGGGAGGGGTGGAGAGAAGGAAGGAAGGGATGGAGAGAAGGAAGGAAGGGATGGAGAGAAGGAAGGAAGGGATACCCGGATATATCTGCATGTGGCATTAGTAAACGAGTACCATATGTTGTTAAACATAAGGATGGTTGTATCACATAAATATTAACTTGTCTTTGATGTTACTAATATTTTAGTAACTATTTAATGATCATAATATTGTTACGCCGGCCGCCTCGTCTCTCTGCCACCAACACAAGGCAGGCTAGGCAGACGGCGTGCTATATACAGGGTCGTGAACACTGAACAGCTCCAAGAGGCACCGAGCACCACAGCGTCCCAGAGCACCACGAGGGGAAACGCCAAGTGGCGAGGCAGGGCACGAAATAAACACAAAATGACAGTCTTTCCTTTATTTACACAAGTTATTTACCCGTACACTTTTCTATAGGCACAATACAGGGGGAAACCAGCATGTCACACTGCACGATACAACTTATAACAGGGCAACACAAAGTATATATCAGGTCACAAGGGCACACACGAGGTCTTCACAGGAGCAGCACCCAACTCTGTCTCTCTCTTGGCTTGTTCCTCCGCTCCTCCGCTCGCAGCCAGTTGCATCATGTTTGCCCAGGTCCCTTCATGTTAACACATGCCCAGGTCATCCTTTTCATGTTAACACATGTTTCGCACAGAGACAAAGACCCACTGGCGTAGCAATATTAATAAGAATGATAATAATGTTTTTCTTTCTTTCTTTCTTTGTTGGATTTCTTGGCTATCAACCAGCGGCATGTGGCCAAGGTTATTAAGCCAATGGATCCTATATATTCTGTCAATCTATATAAGGTCATAAAGTTTTGTCTCCCTTAGAAAAGTGATTACTTTACTGATGATTTTTTTCGTCATCTAATAAAATGTTAAATATTGTAAATTCTTTATTTTTTTGTTGGAAATAATTAAAAAAAATTTCTCTATGAATATTGTATCTATTGCAAACTGTAATGATATGGTTCAGGGTGAGGTTGGTGTTGCAAAGGTTGCATCTTGGGAGAAATCTTTTTTCAATGTAGGGAGTGAGGTGGGTAAATCTTGTACTGTTGACCCTAAGGCGGGCCAACACCACCTCCTCCCTTCTCTCCTCCCTGTGGGCTGTGTCCCACAGTTCTATTTTTGGTTTTATTTTGTGTGAGATTTGGAGGCTGGTCCACTCACTTTGCCACAGGAGATGGATTTTTGCTTTTATAAGAGACACAAAACACCTGAGATCTGTACGGACTATGCTAAGGTCCAGATCGCCAGTTGACCCGGCAAATTTGTCAGCCTGTTCATTGCCATGGAACCAGAGGGGCCTTACCCTTATTAGTTTGATTGATTTTTTGGCCCCATGTAGCTTCAATGTATTCCCGTATTAAATTTTTTGGTGTTTCTATGATTTAATTTTTTTAAGGATTTAAAATCTGAAAAAATAACCATTCTATGTGGGTCGTCTAGTGCAAATAAATAGCTTTGTAAATGGAAAAAGTTCAGCAAAAAAGTCGATGTAGATTCGGCAGTCTGACTTTAGTTCACATTCAGTCGACCATACCCCGCCCCCACACACCATCTGTCTTGGACCGTCGGTTTTATATGAAAAAGGGAGATTTTTAAAAAGGATCTCTCTGAACCTCTGGTGTACCTCCACCTCCGCGCCAGGCCTTTGCTGTGGAACCCGGGCTTCCATATAGAAAAATGGGGGTTTCCCTGCGCTAATTTAAATGACCGGGTATCGAGGTAAAGATCTATACCCTTTCTCGACGGATCGTGGAGTCTCGTGGCAAAGGCCTAACCTCCTTTTCCATTGGGTAGGCCCGGGTCTCGAGCCCCTTTGCGGCATAGCTCAGGACTAACTGGCCGCGTCTGAGTCGGAGGGGGGGTACTCCTTCCCCTAAAGGCGCTCGATACAGTACATTTTAGGGCTCCAAGACACACACGCAAACACATTCTGCACAGCCCCAAAACTTTCAAACTTGTTCCGATGCCGAACCATACACATTGCCCAAAATCACTTTAGACCTAATCGGGCTTTATATACCATAAAAAGACTGTCTATTAGCTCCCCATTTTTTCCAGAATGCACTTTAATAATTTAGTGCTCTTTGACATTTTTTTTTAACTGACCAATGGGGCCCTTTCCCATTTTACTATAAAAAAGTGCCCAAAAACTTAGCAGAATTTGAATAGGTATTGGGGGTTGCTAATTAGCCTGATTTCGGCTTCCTCCTAGTAAAAAATCCCAATACTCTTTCAAATGGAAAAATTTTTAAAACCCCACGGGGGGCCCCATTAGTCTTCGTCCCAAATTTGGGATCGTTTTGCTGAAATTCTGTTTTATTGCGGAAATGACTAATGCCAATCATACATACAGTGATTTTAAGATTCCGAGGGGGAGCGGGAAAAGATGTCATTTATCAGCATAAAAAAAGTTGCTGAAAAAGACCTTCCTTTGGGCCCCGTTTGACTGGAAAAAAAGGTCCGAAAAAGTGCATTGTCGAAAAATAATTTCCCGAAAAATTCTGTCAAAAAAAAATTTTAAAAAACGGCGTTTCCACGTAAAAAAAGAAAATTTTTTCTGATTGGGCCATATCACCTGTCATCCGAGGCTTTTTCTATATCTAAAATACTAAATCAAAAAATCTTTTTTGGAAAGGGGCTTCTTATTGACATCCACTTTACTAGCGATCGAGATTTGGCGTCTTTTGTGGAAGCCGCCTGCTCGTCAATAGTAAATTACTGGAAAAAAAAAAACAAACCCTACTGTTAAAAATTTTCTTTTCCATGCCCTTTGCATAAAATTTGTCACGAAATGGGCGGTAGGAGATGGAAAATTTGGGTTTCCCCCCCTTTAAATTGAGAATATGGGGGCGAATGCTATGATTTGGAAAAAGTGGGCTTTTCCAAAAATTTCTTTGTACACTTCTAGAAACTTAATCATGTCCCATGATTAAGACTTTATCATCTCATTCGAATCTCATGGGGGCCCGGGGATGTTCCTCTACAGGCTTCTGGGGGCTGGGAAAAGCTCACCCCATTGAAGATTTTTTTTGAAAATCAAAAGTCATCTCCTGTGCAAAAGTAAATTGGTTTCAGCTCCGCCTCTTCCTTGGGTCGGGAAGGGGGAGGAAATTAGCTGGCTGCTTGTATGAAAAACTCCCTGGATGCATGCAATGTCCCCCGGTAGTCTAATTGTCCCCTTTCTATGTGTTAATTTTGAAAGATTTTTTTTTTCTTTTTAATTTTATTAATAGTGACCAAACCTCTGATTTTTTGTTTTGCTGTTTATTGTAGAGAAAAAAGCTCCGCCAGGAGTCTCTTTTGCTTGTTTTATTACTCTAAGAGCCCTACCCTTGCTATTTGAAATTGAAAAAATTTTTTTCTTTTGTGAGTTTTTTTAAAAAAGCCTGTGGGCCCCTTATTGCGCGTCACAGCGCCCTGCGCAATCGGGTGTCCACCAGGGAAAACTCTAGCTTAACTCTATCTTCGAAGTTTTTAGAATGGATAGAAATGTGCTTCTAAAAATCAAATTTCTGAATATTATTTCTTTTCATAAATGGTTTTTCCAAAAAGTTCGAGCTGACGCCCCTTGTGAAGCGACCACCCCTGCTCTTTTTACTTAAATTTTTGGGTCTAAAGGTTTTTCTCACGGGGTCGCTGAATTTTAATAAAAAATAATAATGATCGTTTCCCCCACGATCGTAAATGTGTGCCACGGCACTTGGCTGCTATTTGAGAGACCATGAAAAGTCAAAAAGTAAAATTCCTGTTTATCGTCACCCGCGTCAGACTACCTCATTCAAAAAGGATTAAATCTACTCTTTAAGAAATTTAACACTCCTCCCTCTACCATCCACCCGCAGGAAACCCCCTAAATATGTGAGCTTAAAAATCAGAAAAAATTACTTTTTTTTTATGGCAGCGTTCCGAAGAGCAAAAGCTCATAAAAGCTATCACTGCATCAGGGGGCAAAAAAGTAACTATAGCCAGATACGTGCCTTTAATTTTTTTTTGCAGCGACAAACACCAAATAGAATAAATAGTCCTTCTGAAAAAGGAGGTTTTTGGTGGATTACAGGGGCGACTCCGCCCCCACCCCTACCCCACGATCCTTCCGACATAGAGGGTATTCCCTCGCGAACGCCCCTCGTCAGAGACGAGTTTTTAAAGTGCGTTTTTTGGGAAAACTATAAATGGGAGAAAGGGCGAGGCTAATAATTTAAAGGTCATTTATTTTTAAATCTAAGACTTCGCGTTCCATTGTATAATGGTCACCGAAGATTCTTTTTTAGGGGTTTTTGGAAGTGCCTTGTCCACCATTTTTTTTCTTCTTTTTTTTGGGGGGAGACCCTCCTCTCCCTCGCTTCCCGGGGACCTCTCTCGGGATGGTTTGGAGCCTCCATGTCCGGTACCTCCTGACGGGGGAAAACCTGACAGTTGCGATCTGCTTCTCCCCCGAAAACCCGATGCGACCCAAAACGAAGTCCTCACGGGAGTAGCCCGGACGGAAGGTGTGCCCGGACTTGATTCAGTACATCCTCCTTATGATGTTTTCTGGGTTGATGCTCATTTGTCGCCAAATTTTGTCAAAAGTAAAATTTTAAAATTTTTAATTTTTTTTTCAGTTTTGTTTGGTTCAGCAAAATTTTTTATCCTTCTGCAAAACTGTTTTTGACATTTCTTTTCACTAGGGTGTGTTAGTTACTGCTTCCATAGGAAATATCAGGTTTTTCGTGTCAAAATTTCCACTTTTTCCCCTTTGCTTCAGTATAACTAACTTTATGCTTTCTCATATATGCAAATTTTCGTCTCCTTCTTCAGGGGCTGCTACAGCAATCCCGACTGATGGGCCTCCACAGTTGCACATTTTGGGTCTGGCTATACATGTAATGGGGTCATGGGCTTCAGCACTTTACGGCATCAAAATTTACTCGAGTCTTTTCAATCATCTTTTAAAGAGGGGTGTCCGAATTTTTGGGATCTACTACAATGCTTGCTTTTGACTAAAGGGCTTCTTGAAAAACCCTTCATACCGACGTTGACATACTCTGGGATTTTATTCAAACAAAGGTCAAAAAACCCAAATCCAGTTTTCGTTCGCACATTCCCGTCCTTTTTTTTCTACAAAGAAAGTCCCCTACGTCTTGGGCCCTTTTGCTCTAAGAATTTCACTTTTTTTCCTCAAATCCCCCTGAAAAATTACTCCTTAAGGGATTTGGGCCCTAGGAAAAGTTATTTAATTCGATCAGAAATTTTCGTCCTTAGTAAAAACTTAATCTGGGAGTTTATTGTACTTTAACAAGGAGGCTTCCATCTCGCAATTTTTTGACAAATCAAATCGCCGTCCACTTTTCCATAAGGGCCTTTTTGATGAAAAGGGTTTCACGTTCAAAAGCGTTTATTTTCATTTACGCATTTTTACATTCGCGAACCTTGCATTCTCGGTAAGGTTTTGAAAGTGGTCTTTTAAGTTTGTCATTAGTGGGGGTTCCATTGTTTCCAGTCAGATTTTTCTGAGAGTGGTCTAAATCGCCCCTCCTCCTTTAGGGAGAAGGAGTACCGGGTAACCCCCTCCCGGGCACGGACCAGTCCACCCCCTTTTCTCAAAAATTTTTCCTGAAGGGGTCAAAGGCTCTTACTTTTGGTAAAACCTAAAAGCAATACTAAAAGAGTAAATCCGTATTTCGTCCGTACCCCCCGTGGAAGCTGGTTGCGTTCTCCTACCACAGAGAGGATCGAGTTATTGGAGGACACTTCCTTACCGCCAACTTGCCCAGGCAAGGCGGAATCGATGCCCACCCCCCAAACAATGGGAGTTCACGAAAATCCGGCAGGCTCAGGAAAATCAATTAAGGGAAAAATTTTTTCAGAAAGAAAAAGGCGCCCCCAAAGGACGCCCCCGACTACTGGGGCCCCCCACCCAGGGTCAAAACCCAAAGGGGTACCCTGGTGTAGAAGAAACTGCGGGGCTGAGGGGGGTGCTGACTACGCCTACTGTAGCCCCCGTGTCACCTGCAAAACAAGACATTGAAGGGGCTGGTAAAAACCAATAAATGATCGTAATTTACGGATTTTTTTTCTTTTATTTACTTTAGAAAACTCAGAGCATAATGCCTAGCGAAAAAGAGGCCCCCGGCTCCAGGGAGCTCTTGTGCATAAGACTTTGTATTTATTGGTTCTCTTTGAAAAAGGGGTGCCCACAAAAGTACATATCGAGTGACGATGAAAAGTGGAAAAATGTCATTTCTTTTTTTCTTTGTTGGATTTCTTGCTATCAACCGCGCAGTGGCCAAGGTTATTCGCCATGATCCTATTTATTCTGCAAACTATATAAGGGCTAAAGTTTTTTTCTCCCTTAAAAAATGATAAATTTACTGAGATTTTTTTTATCATCTGTTTTAAAAAAATTTTTGATATTATTTTTTTTTTTTCTAAATAATTTTGAAGTGGCTGTCTGTGGTTATCAAATCGTCTATTGTTACGGTGGTGGTGCATTGGGGGCACTGTGGGGGAAGGTTCCCCCTCTATATAGGGGGTGGGGGTGTCATTCTTGTTGCGTTGACCCCGACCGGGGAAACCCCACCTCCTCCCCTTTTGTCTTTCCTGTGGGCTGTGTCCCACAGTTCTATTTTTTTTTTTGTTTTATTTGTGAGTTGGGAGCTGGGCCCTCACTTTGCCACGGAATGGATTTTTGCTTTTATAAAACCAAAACCCGAGATCTGTACGGACTATGCTAAATCCAGATCATCAGTTGCCCCCCCTAATTTGTCATCCTGCTCATTGCCATGGATCCAGATGGCCCGGGACCCTTTTTAGCTTGATTGTTTGTTGGGACCATGTACTTACGAAGTATTACCCACAGTTCATTTTTAGTGTTTTTTAAGGGTTTTATAGCTTTAATGAACTTAATGAATCTGAAAAATTACTATTCTTTG
>NC_051426.1:1547984-1551730 GCF_015228065.2 Penaeus monodon | reverse complement strand
TTAAATGAAAAATATAAATCATAAAAAATAAATCATAATAAATATAACAATAATGGCGACAATTTCGATAATAATACTGGTAATGTCAAAGCGATGATAAACGTTTTAATAAACGTTTTAACACAAATGACGAAAGTTGAATAAAAGAGACTTTATTCATTACGATAACTTTTCATTTTTTCGCTCATTTATCTTGGTTGTCAAATGTTCGATAATCTTATATTTTGCTCTACGATTACTTTTTCTCCCTTTTCTTTGCGTTTCCTTCGTATTTTTTTTTTTACTTTTAATAATTATTTTTCTTGTTCTTTGTTGGTCAGGTTTCTGTTGTTGGGAAATATTTTCCCTTTGATTTTGCAAGCTGTGTTAAAAGGTTTATTTTATCTCTTCTATCATTCTAAGATCTTATGAAAGGGTATTACTTTCTAATCTTGTGTGTGTGTTGTGTGGTGTGTGGTTGTGTGTGTGTGTGTGTGTGTGTGTGTGTGTGTTTGTGTGTGTGTGCGTGGTGGTGTGTGTGTGCGTGTTGGGTGTAGGGTAATATGTGTTTTTCGTTTGCTTCTGTTTGTCTGTCTATCTATACACATTACTAGATTAATAAAATAATAAAAAAAAGTAAAAGAAAATAACAAAACCCAGTATCAAACCACACGACACGAGATCATTTCGAAATAATCCCACCCAAAATAACCAAACAATAATAATAAACACCTAAAATACTGTGCAGTCGCTAGGGATTCGGTGACCGGCGCGGTAAAATTGGCAACACCTCCGGTGAAATATTGAGACCAAGGGGGAGAAAACCTGTATTCAAGTGTGAAGGTTTTAATGCTTTTCTCTACTCTACAAAATCGTATGGTACGATCTTTACGCGATAATATGCGGAATTTCTCAAGGATATTCTGAATTTTAATCTCCTAAAAATAAACACATTACAACTTTTTTTTTTTTTTTTCTCTCTCCCTCTCCTCTTTATTCGAGTTTTAAAATTAAACTCCTTCCTCCGATGCGCATGACGATACGTACGATACTTTGCGATAAAGTACCGATATTCTCAAGGGTATATAATTTTGGCTTAGGAAGTTACTCGTGACTTTTTCCCCACTTTTTTATGAATGAATTTGGAAAAAAAAGACGCGGGAGATGGGTAGCCGGACGGATAGATAAAAAAATAGACAGATTAATAGATAAATTGAAAATCAATAGATATATTAATTAAGATCGATAAAATAGACAGATTAATATAAATTTAAAAAATGATAGATTAATTAATCTCGTTTTAAACAGACAGATTAACCCGATAAATAGATAAATGAATAGATGACCATACTAATTAAGCTCGATAAATGGCGATTAATAAATAGATAAATAAATAGATATAGATTAATTAAGCTCGATAAATGGACCAGAATTCATAGTAATTAATAGATAGACAGATTGATTAATTTTCCGATAAATAGACAAGATTAATAGATAAATAGATAATCAATGGACAGATAGATAATTAAAGCTCGATAAGTGGGCAGATTCATAGATAAATAGATGAATTAATAAACTATTTAATTAATAGATAGATTAATTAACTGATAGATATATTAATCAATAGATAGATAGCTAGGGAAAAACATTGGATAAGATTAATATAAAGACAAGTTAGCGTTAGAAATAAAGGCAGAAAATTTTTAATAAGGAAAAGAGAAAAGGAAAATATAAAATCATATTTTCCCGCGCTTTAGGTCCATCCCGGGTCGGGGGGGGGGGGGAGGGGGGGTAAAGGGGGCAGTGACCCCTGATAAATTTCCTCGCACCTTTACCGGCACATTGCACTTAAGTAATGGTATTTTATTTTTTTTTTTTTCATTTTTTCTATTTAATTTTTTTTTTGTTTTGTTTTTTTTGTTGTTATCATTTTTTTTGGGCTGTACGTTTTTTGTTTTTTTTTGGGTTTTTGTTTTTTTTTTTTTTTTTTATTTTTAAATTATTTTTTTTGCTTATTATTATTTCTTTTTCTTTTATTTTTTTTTTTTTTTTTTTTTCCTTTTTTTTGTTATCATTATTTCGGCTGCATTTTTGCGATTTGGTTTTGTTTTTTTTTAGCTTTTTTATAAGACTTTTTTCCAATTTTTTTTAAACCTCATCGTTATAATTATCATTTGAATTTTTCATCCCTTTTTCACCGTTGTGACCATGATATTTATGATATTATTATCGTTATCATGATCCCCCATCATCATATCATCATCATTACAGTATTTATTCTCTTATAATTTTTTGTGATTTTTTTCCCTATCACTCCACCATAACCATTACCATTAAACCCCATCATCACTGCCGCCAAACCTTAAAAACCCCTTCACCATTACCCTTTTACTATCCTTTTTCATCACCATCATTTTCATCATCCGCTTTTCATTTTAAAACATTCATTTTTTAAATTTTGGGAATTCCTATCAAAACCCTTTCGACTGTTATCCTATCAAATTTTTTTGTATTTACTTGTTAATATAACTTTTTTTTTATTTGAATTTTTAACTTTTTTCCTTTTTACCATCTCACACTAAAAAAAAAGAAGTGAATTTAGAAAAGCAAGGAGAAGAAGAAAGTGAAAAGAAAAAAGAAAGGGGGATACAGTGGGAAAGGGGAGAGAGAGAGAGAGAGAGAAGGGAAAAAAAAGGGGGAGGGGGAGGGGGGAAATGGGAGGGAGAAAAGGGGGGAGAGGGGGGGGGGAGGGGGGAGGAGGGAGGAAAAAGAGGAGGGGAGAGGGGAAGAGGAGAGAGGGGGAAGGGAGAGAGAGGATAGAGAAAAGAGAAGAGAGACGAGAGAGAGGAAAAAAAAAAAAGAGAGAGACAGAGAAGAGAAAGAGAGAGAGAACAGAGAGACAGAAAACAGACAGAGAAAGAAAGAAAAAGAGAGAGAGAAAGAAAAGAGAGAGAAGAAAAAAAGACGAACAGACCCCGACAAAGGACAGAAGAAGAAAAAAAGATAAAAGAGAGAGAGGGGGGGAGGAGAGAGAAGGGAAAAGAGAGAGAGAAGACAGACGACAGACAACGACAAGGGGAGAGAGAAGGAAAAAAGAGAGAGGGGGAGAGACGACAGAAAAGAGACAGACAGACAGAGCAGAGAGAAAAGACCAGAGAGAGAGACGACAGACAGAGACGAAGAGAGAAAAACCACCAGAGAGAGGTAACGATAAAATGAACCGTTTTAACTGAGGGCCGGTATGATGACCCCCCGTTTTATGGCCCCGGTCAATGAGTAAGTGGTTTGGGGCGTGTTTGCGTGGTTTGTGTGTGTTTGTGCGTGTATGTTTCGTTTGTGCGTGGTGGTGTTGTTCTGTTTTTTTTGTGGTGGGTGTGTGTGGTGTTTGTGGGGGGTGTGGGGGGTGTGTGTGTTTGTGTGTGTGTGTCTGTTTTTGTGTGTGGGGTGGGGGTTTTTTTGTAATAGATAGTAGATGATAGGTAGAAAAATCACTTGGGAATACTGCAGAGGAAAAAAAGAACAGATCTTTTTTTTTAAACAGTAAAATTTTTTTTTTTTTAAATTTGGGAAAATTTTGCAATTACAAATCTAATAAACGTAAATAAAAAACGACTGGTAAAGTGAAAGAAAAGAAACTATTCATGCTTTTTTTTTATTATGTCGCAGAATGAATTAATCCACTGCAAAAAAACCCTGAAAAAGTCTTTCCATTAAAAAAAAAAAAAAAAAAAAAAAAAAAAAAAAAAAAAAAAAAAAAAAAAAAAAAA